>NC_036839.1:2852767-2855877 GCF_002910315.2 Salvelinus sp. IW2-2015
AATACACCGTGGGAAGGTAGGGCTTTTATGTAATGGGCAGTGTAGAGGAGAGGTGGTTCCTCGAGCAGGACTGTGAGTGGGTAACGTCAAGACAAGGCTGCCCTTTGTCTCCACTGCTCTTTGTGTTGTACATGGAGCCTCTGGCAGCAGCTTTCCGGGCAGATGCACGTATTTTGGGGCTCTTCAGAGGTCAAGATCTCCCAGTATGCGGATGACATGACTCTGTTTCTGACATCCGAGGGGAGTGTTGCCAGGGCGGTCCTGGGGGAGTTCGGACAGGCATCCGGGGCTAGGGTCAACCTGGGGAAATCCTCAGTTAAGTTTTTTGGACCGTGGGCTGGGAGAGAGGAAGGCCTCAGTGGCCTCCCGCTCTGCTCGGGGCCTATGAGGGTCCTGGGAGTGGATTCTGAAGTGACAGGTAGCGAGGGCATCAACTGGGGACAGAGGATTGCGAAAGTGCGCACCAGGGTGGGCCTGTGGAAAGCTRGTAGGCTCTCTATGAGTGGACGGGTTCTGGTCATTAAAGCAGACATTCTTCCGTCCTTGGTTTATTTGGCCTATGTTTTTCCTTTGCCTCCTCGTTACAGGAAGGATTTAGTGCGAACAATTTTTTATTTTGTTTGGGGAGGCTATGAGTATGTGAACAGGGACTGGATGGTGCAATCAGTGGAGGAGGGAGGAAGGGGAGTTGCTGACCTCCCTCTGAAGTTGGACACTATTTTKTTTTCTTCAATATGTAAAAGTCTGGTTAACCCTTGTAACCATGGCTTCAAGGCTTTTGTTTTGTTTTGGCTATCTTTCCCRCTGCGAAGGTTGGTAGCCTGGGACAACTCCCGATCTAAGGCGGAAACCCTCCCGGCTCATTTCCAACATGCAGTGAAGTGGAGCAGAAGGCACACTGAGTGCCAGGAGGGTCGGCTTTATACAGGACCTTGGTGGCTAAGCGGTGTCCTGTCGGTGTCTACGGGGTGGGGCCGGTGGTGTGGCAGGCGATTCAGCAGAAGGGTCTCTCTAACAGGTTGAAGGATCTACATTGGTTGTGTGTACATGGGCGTCTGCCAGTTAGGGAGGTCCTTTACAGGCACGGCCTGTCAAAGGTCAGGGGATGCCCAAGGGAGGGGTGTGAAGGCAAGGAGACGCTCCGTCACACTTTTTGGGAGTGCTCCTTTGCCAGGAGGGTTTGGGGAGATTTGGGCTCTTTCTTCCAGGTGCTGGGGATTCTATCTTTCGATGCAGTTATGTTGGGACGGGGTTTGGGGATCAGGAGCGGGAGGGGATCCTTTTTAATTTGGCTCCTGATTTCCTTGGGGAAGTCCGCTCTGTGGGATTCAAGGGTGGTTTTGGTTAAATCCAATGTGGACTGGGGAGTGGGTGGAGTGGTTAGTAGGGTTAGAGCTGATCTGAGAAAAAGGTTTGATTTCGATGTGGACAAATACGGCTTCCATGCCTCTAAGGAACGCTGGAAGTACCTTTATGAGTAAGAGGCCTAATTGCAGTGGTTGGGCCAAAGTGTAATTTCTGTATGTTTGTGTTGTTATTTCCATTTCTCGGTTTTTGTTAGCCGGTGTTACGTTCCCCAGTTTCTGTGTTGTAGTTTGTATTTGAGTGTTTGTTTCAGGTGATGGCTTCCTGAAATTATCCCCAAGCAGCTGATTGGTCGGCCCCAATTGATGATTGGAGAGCTGACCCTGCCCCCTCGTCAAGACGCAGCTGTTTCTAATTACCCYTTCCGTCTGAAGCTATATAAAAGCCAGTGTTCTGTTGTTCAGAAGAGAGAGATCATAGGCACTCTTAGATCATTGCAGGCTGAGATCATTGCGGGAGAGATTGAATGTGATATAGATCATTGCTGAGAGAGGAGGTTGATGGCTGAGGCTTATAGCATGTTGGTCGTTGGTATGTACTGTGTTAGTTGTTGCTGGGATCAGTTGGTATGTTCTGTGTGAGATTGTTGCTCAGAGCTTATTTGATGTTTGTTTATTGTTTGATATTCTGTTTCATTTGTTCCCAGGGGGAAAGGGGAAGGCACCTAGAGAGTGCTTAGGCAAGAGGCCCGTGGGCATATATATACCCGTAGTATATTCACTGTCTAGGCACACTAGGTAAGACCTGGGCGGACCACCCCCTGTATTTTGGTTAGGGCACCAGGTGGTGCTAAGTTAGGTAAGTAGTGGGTAGGCAGGTTAGGAGAGGGGGAGCTTTGATATTTACTTTCTTTGGTTCCATCCAGCCCCTTTTCCCCATATTACCGTGTAAAGGAAATAAATCCTAGTAAGCGGTCAATTCTGCCTTTTGTCGTCCTTTCTCGCACCTACAGTCCCATACCTCTTTCACTTCACGGAGAGTTGTAGCAGGGTGTTGCGTTCCCTCTTCATAGAGGTGTGCGTAACAGCCGGGTCTTGAAATGTCCAGTATTTTGGAAAATGTTTAGGTTTAATAAAATAAATAATCTGTTCCTATCAATTTAATATCTGATACGTCCCCCATCGGGGGACTACATATTAAATGGATTTTTCGAACAGGGAGTCGGAAATGGGTTTGTCGCTCGCGTCTGCTTCCGCGCATCGACCGGCTACTTAGGCAGTACACTCCGGGAACGGTATGCTGAACAGCTTTTCCGTCTCGTTTGTCAAGGGGAAACGATAACCACGCAAGAAGGTATTGTAAACACTTAGCGTATGAACGCCAAGAAAGGAAAGAGAGGATAAGCCAACTGCAAGAACATCCAAAGTGAAGAAGGGGGAGTGCCCTTCACGGGGATCCCCGTTCCACAGGATACGATGTGGTGTCTGACTTTGTTTCTTACCAGCCACACCGGACACGTTTTTTTACTCGCAGAAGCTGCAATGACGCTATCACTGCTGGAGTCGGGTTCAGGGACCAACCCGCGAGAACTCAGCCTAGAGTGCACAAGTGCTCGGGCCCGACCTCTATCGGACTCTGGTTTCTCTTCATTACGCCACAAGCCCTGTTTTGGTTCTCTCACTTATAGTGTAAAAAGAGGCTCTTTACTGTAGGAGATGGCAAACACTAAACCAGATTTACACTGAGTTCACGCCATATTTATATATTTAGGAGGGTTGCTTGCTTCTGGCAGAGCCCGCTATCTT
>NC_036839.1:2855902-2876187 GCF_002910315.2 Salvelinus sp. IW2-2015
GTGTTGGTGTGTGACAGTGGTCGTGAGTGTGTGTGTGTGTGTGTAGTGTAGCAGTGTGTATGTGCTGTGTAAGAGCAGTGTGTGTAGGAGCTGTGTATGTAGGAGGCTTTGTGTGTGTGTATGAGCTTTGTGTGTGTGTGTGTGTGTGTATAGGATCTGTGTTTGTGTGTGTAGGAGCTGTGTGTGGGTGTGTAGTAGCAGTGTGTGTGTGTGTGTGTGTGTGTGTGGTGTGTTGTGTTTGTGTGTGTAGGAGCTGTGTGTGTCTGTGTGTGGTGTGTATAGGAGCAGTGTGTTGTGGTGTGTGTGTGTAGGAGACAGTGTGTTGTGTTTGTGTGTGGTGGAGCTGTGTATGTAGGAGCTTTGTGTGTGTGTATGAAGCTTTGGTGTGTGTGTGTGTGTGTGTGTGTGTGCTGTGTGTGTGTGTGTGTGTGTGTGTTGTGTGTGTGGTGTGTGTGTGTGTGTGTGTGTGTGTGTGTGTTGTGTGTTGTGTTGTGTGTGTGTGTGTGTGTTGTGGTGTGTGTGTGTGTGGTGTGTGATGTTAGTCAGTGTGTGTGTGTAGGAGCAGTGTTTGTGTGTGTGTGTGTGTGTGTGTGTAGGAGCTGTGTGTGTGTGCTGTGTGTTGTGTGTAGGAGCTGTGTTGTGTGTGTGGTGTGTGTAGGAGCTGTGTGTGTGTGTGTAGGAGCTGTGTGTGTGTGTGTAGGAGCTTTGTGGTGTGTGTGTGTGTGTGTGTAGGAGCTTTGTGTGTGTGTGTGTGTGTGTGTGTGAGAGAGCGTGTGTAGGAGGAATGTGTGTGTAGGAGAGTGTGTGTGTGTGTGTGTGTGTGTGTGTGTGTGTGTGTGTGTATGTGTGTGTGTGTGTGTGTGTGTGTGTGTGTGTGTGTGTGTGTGTGTGGTGTGTGTGTGTGTGTGTGTGTGTTACGTTCCCCAGTTTCTGTGTTGTAGTTTGTGTATTTGAGTGTGTGTTCAGGAGATGGCTTCCTGAAATTCTCCCCCAAGCAGCTGATTGGTCGGCCCCAATTGATAATTGGAGAGCTGACCCGCCCCCTCGTCAAGATACAGCTATCTCTAATTACCATTGCCACCTGAAGCCATATAAAAGCCAGTGTTCTGTTGTTCAGGAGAGAGAGAGAGATCATAGGCAGGCTTGAGATGCATTGCTGGAGAATTTGATGTTGATATAGTGTTGGTTGTTTATCAGAAAGTGTTGGTATGTACTGTATTAGTTGTTGTTGGTAGCAGCTTTGGTATTTCTGTGTTTGTTGCTTTGTCAGACTTCTTTAGTGGCCTGAGTTGTTTTTCTCAGTTTTGGTTGTGAAGTGGATTGTTTAATATTCTGTTTCATTTGTTCCAGGGGGGAAGGGGAAGGCACCTAGGAGTGCTTAGGCAAGAGGCCCCGGGGCATACCTTATACCCCGTAGTATAATTCACTGTCTAGCATACTAAGTAAGACCTGGGCGGACCACCCCTGTTATTTGGTTAGTGCACCAGGTGGTGCTAAGTTAGGAAGTAGTGGGTAGGCAGGTTAGATAGGAGAGGGGGAGTTTTGGATATTTACTTTCTTTGCTTTGGTTCCGTTCCAGCCCCTTTCCCCATATTACCGTGTAAAGAAATAAATCCTAGTAAGGCGGTCAATTCTGCTTATGTCCCTTACTCGCACCTACAGCCCATACCTCTTTCACTTCACGGAGAGTGAGTTGTAGCAGGGGTTGCGTTCCCTCTTCACAGAGGCGTGCGTAACATAATGGGGGCCTCATCCGGGATTCCATTAAACACACCGCGACCCTGCTGCACTGAGCTCTCTGTGGTTAGTGATTGAAGGGTGATGGTAGGTTGTGGAGTTTGGATGACTTGTTTAGTTTGTGTAGCAGTACATCTCCAAGTTTTTTGAAGCGCCCTCTATTGATTGTTTGGTGAGGTTTTGTAAAGTAGACCTCTTAGCTATAGCTAACCATTATGGATTCATTATCCCTGAGAAAGCCCTGAAGGCTGAGCTTTTGGTGCTAGTCAGGGAGGGTTTAGTGAGAGAACGAATTCTCTCATTGCAAGGAGAGGAGACGGGTAGACTTTCCGATGCCAAGTCGGAGGACAGGGCAGAGGAAGGGGTTGCTCGTACCCCCTTTACATTGCCTCGATATGATCCTTTATCTTCTGCTTCAGGTTGTTCAGACGGGACCGCTAGGCTGAAGGTGAGGCTGGCCCGGTTAGAAATGGAGCAAAAAGATAAGGAGAGACAGATGAAGTTTGAACTTGAAATTAGGAAAATGGAAATCGACAAGGAGGTACGGATCCGTCAACTGGAGCTAGACGCTGGCTCCAGTACGACTCCAAAAGCTGCTCATCATCAAGCCCACTTCGATGTGAGTAAAAACATAGCTTTAGTCCCTCCATTCCGAGAGTCGGAAGTTGATGCCTATTTCTCTGCGTTTGAGCGTGTGGCCGCAGCACTGCATTGGCCACTCAAGGTTTGGCCGCTCCTGTGGCAATGTAAATTGTCTGGGAAAGCCCAGGAAGTAGTAGCTGCTCTCTCGCTGGAAGACAGTTTACACTACGATACAGTTAAAACTACCGTGTTGCGGGCTTATGAGTTGGTGCCTGAAGCTTATAGACAGCGCTTCAGGAACCACAAGAAACCCTCTCACCGTACTTTTGTTGAGTTTGCAAGGGACAAAGAGTCTCTGTTTAATCGATGGTGTTCAGCCAGCAAAGCTAACACCTTTGCTGATATTCGGGAGTTGATGCTGTTGGAGGATTTTAAAAGCAACCTCCCAGATAGAATTGTAGTTAATTTAAATGAACAGAAAGTGGTGGCAGCGGTGTTGGCAGATGAGTATGCTTTGACACACAAGACTGTCTTTGGTGCGCCTCGTTTTGAAGGTAGACTGATTACGTCATCAGTGCTTCGCTTTTCCTCTGACAAGCCTTTTCATGAAATCCGTGAATGTTTTTACTGTCACCAAAAGGGTCACGTGATTGCGGACTGCCCCGTTTTGAAAAATAAACCGAAACAGTCCCAGTCACCGTCCCCAAAAAGGAAACGTTTAGTCAAGTCTTTGGCTCGAGTTATTGATTCAGCATTTGAGAAACCGGATCCTGTCTATGCTCCGTTTATCTCTGCCGGTTGTGTTTCCTTAACTGGAGAACAAGCTGATCAAAAGCCCATTAAAATCTTACGAGACACCGGGGCGGCGCAGTCAGTAATTGTTACTGATGCTTTACCCTGGTCTCCTGAAACGTATTGTGGCTCGCATGTCATATTACAGGGGATAGAGACGAAAACCGTATCTGTACCATTACACTGGGTCCACTTAGTGTCAGACTTGGTATCAGGACGTTTCCGTGTTGGTGTAGTGTCTACACTGCCAGTAAAAGGAGTCACATTGCTACTAGGGAATGATATTGCTGGTGGTAACGTCACTCCTGTGTTAGAGGTAGTAGACAACCCAGAAATCAGAATTGCAGATGAGAAATTGGTTCAAGCGTTTTTCCTGCTTGTGTGTTAACGAGGGCACAATCTCGCAAGCTTGGAGATGTGGTGGATTTGGCTAGTTCCATTTTTGAGAATGTTGAGGTAGAAGAAAATGCACTGAGTATTCCTTCTGCAAGGCCGACAGTTTTTACAGGTGTAAAAACTAAGGAAGGGGACTGCGAAATCGCGCCCCAATTACATGACATTCTTTTGTCTGTCACCCCTGAGAYGGTGATTGAATGTCAAAAAGGTGACACCAATTATGTGATAAAGACCCCAGATCGAAGGCGTTCTTCCCGTGTCTGTCATGTTAACATGCTAAAAGCATATTATGTACGTGACTCTCCAGACAGCTCCTCAAGTAAGCCGGTCCAGCCCGCCGTCTCCAGTGTGGCTGCGGTGATGCTGAAGCCTGGCTGGGACCTAGAGGAGGACGGGTTGGAGTTACGCCATACGTTACAGCAGTGTGAACGCCTATGTAATTCAGAGATGCTGAAGAAGTTACCCTCTCAAATGGAACATTTGGATAACGATCAAACTAAGGACCTTATCCTATTGATAAACCGTTTTCTCAATGTGTTTCAGGACGTTCCAAGTCGCACGTCCATCTTGGAACACGATGTGGATGTGGGGAACGCTGCTCCTATACGTCAGCATCCGTACCGGGTTAATGCAAAGAAAAGGGAGGTAATGAAAAGTGAGGTAGCTTATTTATTACAGAATGACATGGCAKAACCCAGTAACAGCTCCTGGAGTTCCCCATGTATTCTTGTTCCTAAGCCTGACGGTACGTCCCGTTTATGCACGGACTATCGTCGTGTAAATGGAGTTAAAGTCTGATTCTTTTCCTCTACCTCGATTAGATGGCTGCATTGATAGAATTGGATCTGCTGCTTACGTTAGTAAGTTAGATTTGTTAAAAGGTTATTGGCAGGTGCCTCTGACCTCTCGAGCTTCTGATATATCGGCTTTTGTTACGCCTGATAACTTCGTACAATACACTGTGATGCACTTTGGCATGTGTAATGCACCTGCTACTTTTCAGTGTCTAGTTAACATTGTGTTTGCAGATGTGCCAAATTGTACTGCATACCTTGACGATGTGGTGATACATTCGTCTACTTGGTCTGATCATCTCTCCACTTTGAAAAGTGTGTTTCAGCGGTTGGAGAATGCTGCTTTAACCCTCAATTTGGCCAAGTGTGAATTTGGGAAGGCTACGGTGACTTACTTAGGGAAACAAGTGGGACGAGGTCAAGTGCGCCCAGTATCTGGCAAGGTGGAGGCAATTGTTGCTTTTCCTGCTCCCACGACTCGCCGCCAGTTGCGCAGATTCTTAGGGTACTATCATACATTCTGTAAGAATTTCTCGATGGTAGTAGCTCCCCTTTCATCTCTGCTTAGTCCCAAGGTACCATTTAAGTGGTCCAAGGACTGTAACTATGTTTTTGAGTCCGCTAAAGCGCTACAACTCTGTGTTGTAGTTTGTGTTTCAGGAGATGGCTTCCTGAAATTATCCCCAAGCAGCTGATTTGCCGGCCCCAATTGATGATTGGAGAGCTGACCCCGCCCCCTCGTCAAGACGCAGCTGTTTCTAATTACCCATTCCGTCTGAAGCTATATAAAAGCCAGTGTTCTGTTCAGAAGAGAGAGATCATAGGCACTCTTAGATCATTGCAGGCTGAGATCATTGCGGGAGAGATTGAATGGTGATGATAGGATACTTGCTTGCGAGAGGAGTTTGATGGGTGTAGGGGTTATAGCCTTGTTGGTGCGTGCTGGTATGTAATTGTGTTTCGTTTGTTGCGGTATCTAAGTTGGGTAAGGTTCTGGTGTGAGAATTTGTTGCTGGCACAGGCTTATTGATGTTAGTTGTTGGATATGCCTGTTTCATTTGTTTCCCAGGGGGAAAGGGAAGAGACCTTAGAGAGTGCTTAGGCAAAGAGGCCCCTGGGCATATATACCCGTAGTATAGCTTATGTCTCTAGTGCAACTAGGTAGGGACCTGGGCGGTACCACCCCTGTATATTTGGTTTAGGGCACAGGGTGCTAAGTGAGGTAAGTGTGGGTAGTGCAGGCTTATGGAGAGGGGGAGCGTTTAATATGTACTTCTTTTGGTTTCCATCCAGTCAGCCTTTTCCCGCAATAGTTACTGTTAAGGAAAATAACTCCTAGTAAGGGCGTCAATTCTGCCTGTTTGGTCGTCCTTGTTAGCACCTACATCCCTTAAGTCTTTCATCACGGAGAGGTTGGTAGGCAGGGTGTGCGTTTCCGGTCATAGGAGGTGTGCGTAACAAGCCGGCATGCCTTGAAGTGTTGCCCAGAATTGTTGGGAAATGTTGAGGTTAATAAAATAATAATCTGTTCCTTCAATTTAATTGTATACGTCCCCTCACGGGTGGACGACTACTATATAAAGGAATTTTCGAACAGGGAGTCGGAAAATGGGGCTCCCGCTCCGTCTGCTTCAGCCGGATCAGCCTCGGATAGTTGCAGTACCTGCTCTGAACGAGCAACTGACTGCAAACACTTTCGTTCCGTTGTCGAAGGGAAAAGAAGACACACTGCCAAAGTGTATGGGAAACAGCTAGTAGAAGAAGAGAGGGAAAGAATTCAAGAAGAATTACATGCCGAAGATGAAGAAGTGTGAGACGCGCCTTCCGGGATCTCGAAGTTCCCCGGAGTAGTGCTGTTGACTTTTTTAACCCACAGCCCTCAAATCTTGGCGAGTGGGTTCGAGGGACCATGCCCTGCTTCGCGAACTCAGGCCTAGGAGTGACCATGTGGTTTGCCTCTGGGCCCCGACTATGATATTCGACTCTGGTTTCTCTTCATTACGCACAAGCCTTTCGCCTTTAGTAAAAGACTTCTGTGGAGAGGAACACAGTTATGAGTTCAACATATTTTTAGAGGTGCTTTGCTTCTGGCAGAGCCCGCTATCTTGTTTCAAGAGAAATCTGCCGAGACTTTTTGCTCAGGCGCGTTTGACTTCAATCCGGCTGACCGGTGTATTTTTCCACCACTCAAAGTAGTCGCTCGGGCAATTGAGTTCAAGCCCCGACGACTGGTCTATTTGCCGGYCTTTGAACAAATAGTTAGCGTAAAGAGCTAGTGACTTACAGATGCATTGGCGACTTTTAAAAAAATCACTTGCCCGTCGCCAGGGAAACGTTGGGTGGGGAGGAGCCAACTTTTGCCAAACCGTTGAGATCTGCCGAGACCCCCGGGTGCATTTGTGGGTTATCGCTTCTCGGCCMTCTGGCTAAGATCAAGCTTGGTACTGCGGTGCCCCAGAGCTCGCTTGGCCGGTAAAAAATGTGTTCATTAAATCTCTACCGTTTTTGCATTTTCTTTGGGCTTTACTTATTTATTTTTTCCATTTTCTGGAAGAGAGGGAGTGGAGGGATTGAGTGCGTCATCCTCCTTGCGGAGATGGCGCAAAATTCTACAAATAGGTCGGTCCGGCAAATACTATTAGATTCTCATGGAAAGAGATGGAGCCTTTTGTACGTGATACTTTCGGAAGAACCATCTTGATTGGAATACTGAAGCTGACGGTAAAGGACGTTTTTTGCCTACAAGGGAACTCTCGACGTTGCTTTCTACACGGAGAGTAAACATGACGAGATCCTTAAGAAGGTTAAAGCAGTGGGAGATACGAGGCCGATGTGCCATTACGAGATAAAGAGTTTGGCGAAAAACAATTTTAGAATTGTAACGGTGAACATGTATAATTCCTACGTTAAGGATGAGGGCCTTTCTGGGGAGATATATGGATAGTGTCTCCTCAGTAAGGCACCTCAAGGATTCTTTGGGGTTTTGGAATGGGAGGAGAGGTTTTCAGGCCCTCCTCAGAGGACCCCAAGGGACTGGGTGGGTACCTTCATCCCCCAGCTATGTTCTCCCTGGGGGCTGACAGGGGAACATTATACACTGCTCAAAAAAATAAAGGGAACACTTAAACAACACAATGTAACTCCAAGTCAATCACACTTCTGTGAAATCAAACTGTCCACTTAGGAAGCAACACTGATTGACAAGTGCACAACGCATGTGAAATGTAAATGGATAGACAACAGGTGGAAATTATAGGCAATTAGCAAGACACCCCAATAAAGGAGTGGTTCTGCAGGTGGTGACCACAGACCACTTCTCAGTTCCTATGCTTCCTGGCTGATGTTTTGGTAACTTTTGAATGCTGGGCGTGCTTTCACTCTAGTGGTAGCATAGACGGAGTCTACAACCCACACAAGTGACTCAGGTAGTGCAGCTCATCCAGGATGGCACATCAATGCGAGCTGTGGCAAGAAGGTTTGCTGTGTCTGTCAGCGTAGTGTCCAGAGCATGGAGGCGCTACCAGGAGACAGGCCAGTACATCAGGAGACGTGGAGAAGGCCGTAGGAGGGCAACAACCCAGCAGCAGGACCGCTACCTCTGCTTTGTGCAAGGAGCACTGCCAGAGCCCTGCAAAATGACCTGCAGCAGGCCACAAATGTGCATGTGTCTGCTCAAACGGTCAGAAACAGACTCCATGAGGGTGGTATGAGGGCCGCGACGTCCACAGGTGGGGTTGTGCTTACAGCCCAACACAGTGCAGGACGTTTGGCATTTGCCAGAGAACACCAAGATTGGCAAATTCGCCACTGACGCCCTGTGCTCTTCACAGATGAAGAGCAGGTTCACACTGAGCACATGTGACAGACGTGACAGAGTCTGGGACGCCGTAGAGAACGTTCTTCTGCCTGCAATATCCTCCAGCATGACCGGTTTGGCGGTGGGTCAGTCATGGTGTGGGGTGGCATTTCTTTGGGGGGCCACACAGCCCTCCATGTGCTCGCCAGAGGTAGCCTGACTGCCATTAGGTACCGAGATGAGATCCTCAGACCCTTGCGAGACCATATGCTGGTGCGGTTGGCCCTGGGTTCCTCCTAATGCAAGACAATGCTAGATCTCATGTGGCTGGAGTGTGTCAGCAGTTCCTGCAAGAGGAAGGCATTGATGCTATGGACTGGCCCGCCGTTCCCAGACCTGAATCAATTGAGCACATCTGGGACATCATGTCTCGCTCCATCCACCAACGCCACGTTGCACCACAGACTGTTCAGGAGTTGGCGGATGCTTTAGTCCAGGTCTGGGAGGAGATCCCTCAGGAGACCATCCGCCACCTCATCAGGAGCATGCCCAGCCATTGTAGGGAGGTCATACAGGCACGTGGGCCACACACACTACTGAGCTTCTATTCTTGTTTTAAAGGACATTCCATCAAAGTTGGATCAGCCTGTAGTGTGTTTTCCACTTTAATTTTGAGTGTGACTCCAAATCCAGACCTCCATGGGTTGATAAATTTGATTTCCATTGATAATTTTTGTGTGATTTTGTTGTCAGCACATTCAACTATGTAAAGAAAAAGTATTTAATAAGAATATTTCATTCATTCAGATCTAGGATGTGTTATTTTAGTGTTCCCTTAACTTTTTTTGAGCAGTGTATTATGCACGTCAGCCCCCATTTTGCAGGCGCTGTATGGCCTATGGACACATCCTGGCCTCGTGCAGCACTAGAAAGTGCAGATTTTGTGGATCTGGGGGGCACGAGGCCAAGGACTGTGACGAGCCGAAGGCAGGATTGCCCGGCTCGTCAACGGTCGTACGCGTCTGCGGTTGGAGGGGGAGCAGGAGCAGGGGATGGGGGAAGAAGAGGAGGGGAAGGAAGGCCATCTCAGGCCCAGAGCGTGGGCCCAGAAGGGAAGCCTGCACGGAAAGAAGAGGAGAAAGGAGTGACAGCAGGAGGAGATGGGGGAAGAGAAGACTTGGGAGCAGAAGAAGGAAAGGAGGAGAATGGAAACAAGGGAGTGGACGAGCGAGAGAGAACAACAGTGGAGGGAGAGGTGGTGGCAGGGCCTGTGGAGGGGGGGGAGAGGGGGAGAGAGAGTGGGGGGACAGCATGTCGAGCGCCCTCGTGGAAGAAATGAGGGAAATGGTGGAGGAGCTAGCGGGGAAGGGGGTTGATGTCTCCCCGTTACCTCCAACACTGAAGAAGAAAGGGAAGAGGGGGTGCTCGACAAACAGTGAGAGGGAGGGGGGTGTGGAGGGGGAGGGGGTTGCCAAGCGAGGGATGGTTGAGGGAAAAGTTTTGTTGACCTCGTTGTTTTCCTCAGCCCTTCAAAATTTGGTGGAGGTGGACTCCCAAGACGTTGCTCAGGGCTGGTCGTCTGGGGGGGGGGATCCCTACTCTCAGCCAGGAAGCCTACAGGGAGGGAGGAATGGAGGGTGTTAGTGGGGAAACCGGGATTGGAGAGATGGAGGAGGACGGGGGGACGTCAGGAGAGAAGACGTCCCTGCCGGATGAGATGGAGCAGGGGAGCATCGGGTGAGTCTCCTGTTTTTTGTTGGTTTGGGTTTATTTTTGAGGGGTTGATTTTAATTTTAGAATGAACCTTTCTGTTAATTTGTTTAGTTTAAATGTAAGGGGTTTGAGGGACTTTGTTAAGAGGAGGGCGGTTTTTAGTTTTTTAGAGGGGGTGGGTTTTGATYTTTTGTTTTTTACAGGAGGTTCACGTTGATAGGTTTAGGAGGGAGTGGGATAAGGGGGAGTCAGTTTGGGGTATAGGTGGGGTACATTCAACGGGGGTGGGGATTTTGTTTGGGAATAGGGAGGTGAAGATAGAGGGCACTTTTGTTGTGATGCAGGGGAGGGTTTTGGGGGTGGATATCACTTTAATGGATAGTAGGTATAGGTTAGTGGTGGTGTATGGGCCACAGGTGGCGGCAGACAGGAGGTAGATGGTGGACTGTCTGTCGCCACAGTGTGTTACAAATAGGCACTTGGTGATAGGAGGGGATTTTAATATAGATTTAGGGGTAAGAGGGGATAGCAGTGCAGGCGCTATCACCGGGCTAATGGCTTGCCATGGTCTGGTTGATGGTGGCCTGCACACTACTCCGACAATGGTCAGTCCCACATGGCGCAACTACCGGGGGGTTGCGCGGAGACTCGACTACATTTTTGTATCCAGGTRTTTGAGTCAGTTGTCTGGGCGGCTGTTGCCTGTTTTCTTTTTGGACCACGACGGGGTGTTCCTGCAGGTGGGGTCGCCAGTCTGCCTCTTCGGTAGGAGGTACTGGAAGCTAGATCGGGATGTGCTGGAGGAGCAAGCTTTCGTTGACGCCTTTTTTGGTTTCTTTCYGGGGCTTGAAGGCCTCCGGTCCATGTGTAAGGGGGTGTTAGAGTGGTGGGATTTAGTTAAGGTAAGAATTAGGGCCTTTATAATAGGATATTGCAAGAGGGAAAAAAGGGAGGTGGATCGTATCCAAAGGTTAATTGAACTCGAGCACGAGGCGTGCAACCTCGGCGGGTCGATTGACTGGGAGAGATTCGCAGCCCTGAAGGTGCAGCTCAGGGAGCTACAGGAGCGGAAGGCTCGAGCTTTCCTGGAGCGTGTGCATAATGGCTTTATAGAACATAATAAGACTTGTTCCGCTATGTTCTTTAAGTCAGTTAGGGCCAGACAGAGTAGGAAGGTAATGCATGGGATTAGGGAAGAAAATGGTAGTATAGTTAGAGAACCGGAGGAAATGGTCAGGGTAACAACTGACCATTTCCGAGGTTTATTTAAGGAAAGGGAAATAGATGTAGAGCAGGGAAATGTGTTTTTAGAACACTTGTCCCGGCGATTGCCAGAGGACATTAGAGAAGTGATGGAGGCCCAAATCTCACTAGAAGAGGTTGAGAGCGCTCTTAGGAGGATGGGAAAAGGGAAGGTGCCTGGGATGGATGGGCTYCAGGCCGAGTTTTATCTCAAGTTTTGGTGTATACTTGGACCAGTGGTACTCGAAGTCTTGAAGGCCATCCTTGAGATGGGGGTCCCGGGGGGATCAATGGCTGTTGGTGTGCTGTCACTTCTTTATAAGAAGGGGGAAGCAACAGACCTTGGCAACTGGCGGCCGTTGACCATGCCCTTCCCTACGTCGTCCATGAGGATCAGGCTCTATTAGATGGAACCTACAGTTGATCAGGAACTCCATCGCTTGGGTAGAAGATAGAGGTCTGCCTTTAATGGTAGCAGCGCTAGATCAGGCGAAAGCCTTTGATCGCGTGAATAGATATTTTCTATTCAGAGTGTTAAGTAGATTAGGATTTGGGGAGAAGTTTATAGGGTGGATCCGTACATTGTATGTCGGAGTGGGGTGCCGAGTTAGTGTAAACAGTCACTTGGGTGACGTTTTTGACCTCTCGTCTGGGGTCAGGCAGGGGTGCCCGCTCTCGGCTCTCCTCTTCYTTCTGTACATGGAGCCTCTGGGGGCTGCCATTAGGGCAGACACAGGGGTGGAGGGCTTGCTGATCCCTGGAAGCGGCGGTCTACGTGTCAAGTTGACGCAGTACGCCGATGACACTTCCTTGCTGCTTTGCTAGGACTCGTGCCTGACAAGGTCACTTGCCATTATTGGGGACTTCACCTGAGCGTCGGGAGCGGTTCTGAACCACGCCAAATCTTCCGTCAAGTTTTTCGGAAGATGGCGGGGCAGGACGGATGTGCCCGGGGGGGTTCTCTCTCTGTAACGGGGCCCTGAGGATTCTCGGGGTCCATTTTGAGACCTCCGGCTCAGCGACGCTGAACTGGAACATGGGTATTGCAGTGGTACGGAGGAAGCTAGCGATGTGGAGGGCTAGGTCTTTGTCATTTATAGGCACGGTCCTGGTCCTCAAGGTGGATGTATTGCCATCTCTTTTGTATTTGGCATAGTTTGGCGCGATCCCCCACCTGTCCAAGATCCTCTTGTGGCAGGGAGGAGACTGTGCGCCATGCCTTTTGGGACTGTGCCTTTGCCGGAGTAGTATGGGCGAGGGAACGGGTGCTGATAGGTAGGGTAAGAGGGGATTTTGTGTTAACGTGGGCAAGGTTAGAGAGAGGTGTAGGGAGAGCGAGGGGAACTGATAGGGATAGGTTTCTGCTCTGGCTTCTCATGAGTCTCTTTAAACGGGGGCGGTGGGAAGCCAGGCAGAACTTGGTCAAGACAGGGAGAGATTGGGGGGTGGAAGGGATAGTGAGGAGGGTGGAAGGAGATTAGAGGGGGAGGATGAAGAGGGAGGAGAGGAAGTGGGGGCAGCATGCTGCCCGGGAGAGGTGGAAGGGGGGTTTAGGGCTGGAGTTAAGTTAGATGGTTTAAGAGGATAGATTAGGGACGGGGAGATAGGGAAAGGTAGTGGTTAGGTATGACGGGGAGGGAAGATGCTCCCATGAGTTTTGGTTTTGGTTTTTAAATTAAAATGCCTAGATTTGATTTTGTATGGAATGTATGGTTTTGTAAAGAGTGAATGGCATTGTGAGTAATAAATTATTTTTTTCAAAACAAAAAAAAATCTGTTTTGTATGGGTATGTTATAAATGTGTGAATTGTTCACCGTTTGGATGTATGAAATTAAGAATATAACTGTGAATCATCTGTTCAATATCTGATACGTCCCCCATCGGAGGACTACATATTAAATGGATTTTTCGAACAGGGAGTCGGAAATGGGGCTCGCTCCGTCCGCTTGCAGTACCTCCGGGAACGGTGCAACACTTTTCGTCCGTTGTCAAGGGGAAAAAAACACACAAAGGTATGTAAACAGCTAGCAGAAGAAGAGAGGGAAAGAACAAAGAAGAAACATCCAAAGTGAAAGAAGGGCGAAGCGCCCTTCACAGGGTCCCCCGTTTCCCTCCATTTTACTTAAAAAAAATAAAACATTGGCCAGGATAAGTGTGTGTGTGTGTCTGTTTTTGACCCCACCCCCAAAAAATACAATCACTTCACCAGGATAGTGTGTGTACGTATACGTGTATCTGTCTGACTTTTTACCCACAGCCCTCGAAAACTTGGCGAGTGGGTTCAGGGACCACCCGCGAGAACTCAGCCTAGAGTGCACAGTGTGTCTCGGGCCCCGACCTCTGACTTCCATACGACTCTGGTTTCTCTTCATTCTACGTCCCCTGCACTGTTTCTGCCATCAGGGGATGGGGTGTCTCAGGCTAGTTCTGGGACGCCGGGACTCCCCATCCCCAACCCCTTCCCCGCGTCTTGGGGTTCTCGGGATGGGGATACGGGGAGTGGGAGAGTTGGGGGGGCCTCCGAAGCTGCTTGAGTAGGATACCTGTCCGATGAGGACCTGTACACACCGGACAAAGTAAGTGCATGACTTCTGTATAGAGCTGGGGTTTTTTCTTTTAGTTTGGGTAAATGGCGAACATTAAAATAATGACAATGAATGTTCGCGGTCTAAGGGACCCTATAAAAAGAAAGGCCGTTTTTAGTTGTTTGTCCAACATAGGTTTAAATTTTTGGTTTTTGCAGGAGGTGCATTTGAGAGATGGGGGGGKTGTGGAGCGTTTAAAAAAAGAGTGGGTTAAAGGGAAGTCAGTGTGGAGTGTGGGGGGAGTCCACTCAGCAGGGGTTGGGATTTTGTTTGGCACAAAGGAGGTGAAGGGTAGAGGGAACACACGTAGCGATGCAGGGAAGGGTTTTGGGGGTAGACATAGTATTAGGGGATTTTAGACTAAGGGTTATAGGGGTATACGGGCCACAGACAGTGCCTGTCTGTGTGCCACAAACAGGGTTTTGGTAGTGGGAGGGGATTTTAATGTAGATTTAGGAGGGGTAGCAGATGGTAGTGTAGGGGCCATCACCGGACTTATGGCAAGCCATGGTCTGGTGGATGGCGGCCTTAACACTGCTCCGGCGCTGGTGGGCCCCACGTGGCGTAACTCCCGGGGGGTTGTGCGGAGGCTGGACTACGTCTTTCTACCCAAATCCCTGGGGCTTTTGTCTGGGCGATTGCTGCCTGTGTTTTTCCGGCTCCGTGACACTGAACTGGAACATGAGGGTTACTGTGGTTCAGAGGAAGCTGGCAATGTGGAAAGCCAGATCCTTGTCTTTCTTGGGCACGGTCCTGGTCCTGAAGGTGGATGTACTGCCTTCCCTTCTGTACCTGGCATACAGCTATCCATTGCCGCGAGCATGAAGAGGGGGCTAGTGTTTCAGTTCATGTGGGGGGGCAGGTATGAGTATGTCGCCAGGGCTCGCAACCATCGGAGAGGGTGGGAGGGGAGTCCCACACTTCCCACTCAAGCTGGACTCAATTTTTGTTTCGTTTTTGTTGAAGGAGCTTGCTAACCCGGTGATTCTTCTTCTCGTACCAGGCGAGAAGCGTAATGGTGTGGTCCAACACGGGTCCTCGGGCTGAACAGCTGCCGTGGCACTTCAGCCATGCGGCGAAGTGGCTGCATGCGCATCCCGAGGTTGAAGTCGCCCGAGTAGGTTTGGATCACAGATACCTGTACGAGGAGGTTAGACGGAGCGTTTGTGCGGCCCCTGTGGTGGGTACCCCTGCTGTGGTCTGGGAGAACATACAGGTGCGGCGTTTGGACAATCGCCTCAAGGATCTAAACTGGTTAAGCCTCCACAAGTGCTTGCCGGTACAATCCATCATGTACCGGCATAGCTTGGCACGATCCCCTCAGTGTCCGAGACCAACTTGCGTTGGGGAGGAGACGATACGCCACATGTACTGGGACTTTGCCGTCGCTGGAGTAGTGTGGGCCAGGGCACAGTGTTTACTAGGTAGAGTTAAGGGGGGCTTTGTTTTAACATGGGTTAGGGTGGAGCGAGGAATAGGGAGAGCAGGAGGGGTAAGGAGGGACCGTTTTTTGTTGTGGCTGATCATCAGCCTTTTTAAACAAGGGCTGTGGGATGCCAGGCAAGGTTTGGTTAAGTCGGGGGAGAACTGGGGGGTGGAGGGAATAGTGGAGAGGGAGGAGAGGAAGTGGGGCCACCATGCCGCCCTAGAGCAGGGGAAAGGGGGGCTAGGGCTGGTCAGATAGGTCCTAGAAGGTAGGTTTGGTAGGCTGTTGTCGGATATTGATGTCTTATGTTTATTGATGTATTGTGGTTTTTGTTCGCTGCGGTCCCCTGCAAAAGAACGGGGGTCAGGCGCAGGTTGAAGACCAATACTCTGTGTTTATGAGCCATAAAAATTATTTTTCCATATAGCATAAATTGAGAAGGGGGGAATGTCAGTCGGTTGGAAAATGTATTTGACGTGCTGATTTTTCTACTGTGAAATAGATTATGGTGTATGTTTTGATGTGGTGGTACAACGTTTTGAAAACCAGTGGCTTTTTGTTATGAAAACGTTTTGTATGGGTATGTTATAAATGTGTGAATTGTTCACCGTTTGGATGTATGAAATTAAGAATATAACTGAATCATCTGTTCAATATCTGATACGTCCCCCTACGGAGGACTACATATTAAATGGATTTTTCGAACAGGGAGTCGGAAATGCGGCTTGCTCAAGTCCGCTCCACGCATTTACCCGGTATTGCAGTACCTCCAGGAACGTACAAGTACCTCCAGGAACGGTGCAACACTTTTCGTTCGGTTGTCAAGGAAAAAAATACACACAAAAGGTATGTAAACAGCTAGCAGAAGAAGAGAGGGAAAGAAGAAACATCCAAAGTGGGGTCCCCAGTTTCCCTCCATTTTACTTTTTTTTTTATTAAAAAAACATTGGCCAGGATAGTTTGTGTGTGTGTTTTTGACACCCCCAAAAAATACAATCACTTCACCAGGATAGTGTGTCTGTCTGTCTGTGTCTGTGACTTTTTACCCACAGCCCTCGAAAACTTGGCGAGTGGGTTCAGGGACCACCRGCGAGAACTCAGCCTAGAGTGCACAGTGTGTCTCGGACCCCYACCTCTGACTTCCATACGACTCTGGTTTCTCTTCATTACGCACAAGCCTTTCGCCTTTTACTAAAGACTTCCGTGGAGAGGAACACAGTTATGAGTTCGACATATTTTTAGAGTGGCTTTGCTTCTGGCAGAGCCTGCTATCTTGTTTCAAGAGAAATCGACAGAGATGACGCCGAGACTTTTTGCTTCAATCCGGCTGACCGGTGTATTTTTCCACTCAAAGTAGTCGCTCGGGCAATTGAGTTCAAGCCCCGACGACTGGCCTATTTGCCGGGCTTTGAACAAATAGTGGGCGTGAAGAGCTAGTGACTTACAGAAGCATTGGCGACTTTAAAAATAAATAAAAAACACTTGGGAAACGTTGGGTCGGGAGGAGACAACTTTTGCCAAACTGCTGAGATCTGCCGAGATCCCCGGGTGCCCGGCGGGTGCAGGGGTCAATTTGTGGGTTATCGCTTCTCGGCTTTTTGGCTCAGATCAAGCTCGGTATTGAGGTGCCCCAGAGCCCGCTGAGTCAAAAGCCGAAGGCCGGAAGAGGAAATCCAGTTCTAATTGTTGCGGTGAGAACGTGGATTTACGGCCATTTTCCGTGAGGAGATGGCCAATAATAGCAGCGCTGGGTCGGTCAGAATACGATCCGATTTGCTTGGAAGAAGGAAGAGGAAATGAGAATGCCAAGGGATTCGTTTGCAAGAACCGTACTGATGGGGGCCCTGAAGCTAAGAGTGCCTGAAGTGATGTGTCTGCAGGGAAACGCTATGGAGGAGGCATACGACGTAACATTACACACAGAAGGTATGTGTGACGTCGTAATGGATAGAGTCAAGGTGGCGGCTGAGGAGAGGCCATTGTCCTTTTTTAACATAACATGCCTGGCAAAGACAAACTTCAGGGCCATCAATGTACACATGTACAATCCGCATGTTGCGGACATAGCAATAGGGGCTTTCCTGAGTAGGTTTTGTGATGTGACGTCGGGGGCAAGGTACGTGAAGGACTCGTTGGGGTTCTGGAATGGCCGCCGCCCGTTCCAAGTACTGCTGAGGCCAGATAAAGCAGGTTTTGATGGCTTCCTCCATCCCCCGGTGMTTTTTTCACTGGGCTCAGACAGGGGGATGTTATTCTACACCCGTCAACCCCCTTTTTGTAKGAAGTGTAGGGAGTATGGGCACGTCACGGCTGCCTGCAGTGCGGGGAAATACCGATTTTGCAAATCGGGGGAGCATAAGGCAAAGGACTGTAGGGAGCCGAAGGAGTGCCACAGGTGTGGTAGTAGGCTGCACCTGTTCCGGGACTGCCCGTCCCATCGGCAGTCGTATGCCGAGGCGGCGGCAGGGAGGAGGTTCCTGGGTCTAGGGAGGAGTGCCCAGAGAGGAAAGAGCAGGAGAGACCATCCCCACCAACACACACTCCAAGTGCCAAGATCAGGAAGGAGTTGGCGTCTGGGCCGCCAGCAGAAGGGAGGAAGGAGTCCGCTATCCAGCAGCCGGAGGTGGAGGAGGTTGGCGGCAGAACGGAGGAGCTGGGGTCTTCAATGGATGAGGTGGAGGGGCTCGGGACCCTAGTAGAGATGGTGGAGAATCTGCCGGTCTTGGGATCAAGGGCAGGGAGGAGACCTCTACCTCCATTATGTCGCTCCCGCCCGGGCAGGATGGGGAGGAGCTGACAGGTGAGGGGGCAATCATAGAGCTGAGGCCAGACCCCTATGAAGGAAAGAAGAGAAGGGTGAAGCGGAAGAGTGAGGGGCAGAGTGGGATGGGGGGCTTAGGGGAGGGGGCGGGCATGCGAGTGATGGGGGTAAAAGACAGTGCCGCTGAGGTGGCCCCCCTGTGCTTGCATGACTCATCTCTCCCTCTGCCCCTAGAGGATATTAACAATACGATCTCCACTCTTTCTATGCCCCTGGGGGAAGAGGGGCCGCAGGGGTTTTCTAGGAAACCGGAAGCCTGTGTCCCAAACCCAATCCCGGCGTCATGGGCAGATGACCTGGGGGCAGGGGAAAACATGGAGAACCTAGTGGGTGGCGGGCAGGGGGCCTTTTCTGAAGAGGACCTGTATTCGTCAGACGGGGGGAGCATTTTTGCATCCCTGTCGGAGGAGATCGAGCAGGGGAGCATCGGGTGAGCCTCCTGTTTTGTTTTTGGTTTGTTAGTAGAATAATATTTTTGTTCCTTATGGATACAATCACTTTTGTTAGTGTAAATGTAAGGGGGTTGAGGGATAGGGTAAAAAGAAGGGCGGTTTTTAGTTATTTAGAGGGTGTGGGGTTTGATTTTTGTTTTTTTACAGGAGGTTCACCTAAAGGATGGGGGGGATGTTGTTAGGGAGTGGGATAAGGGGGAATCAGTTTGGGGTATAGGGGGGGTTCACTCTTCGGGGGTAGGGATTTTGTTTGGGAATAGGGAGGTTAAGGTTGAGGATACTTTTGTTGTTATGCAAGGGAGGGTTTTGGGGGTGGATGTCACATTAAGGGATTGTAGATATAGATTAGTTGGGGTATATGGGCCACAGATGGCGGCAGACAGGAGGGAGATGGTGGACTGTCTGGCGCCCCTGTGTGCCACAAATAGGCAGTTGGTGATAGGGGGGATTTTAATATAGATTTAGGGGTAGGGGGGGGACAGCAGTGCAGGCGCCATCACCGGTCTACTGGCTTGCCATGGTCTGGTTGATGGAGGCCTGCACACTGCTGGTCCCACTTGGCGTAACACCCGGGGGGTTGCGTGGAGGCTTGACTATATCTTTCTATCCAGGTCTTTGGGTCAGTTGTCTGGTCGGCTGTTTTCTGTCTCCTTTTCAGATCACGACGGGGTGTTCCTGCAGGTGAGTTCTCCAGTCTGCCTCTTCGGTAGGGGGTACTGGAAATTAGATCGGGARGTGCAAGCTTTCGTTAATGCCTTTATTGGTGTGTTTCGGGGGCTTGAAGGCCTCCGGTCCATGTGCGAGGGGGTGTTAGAGTGGTGGGACTTAGTCAAGGTAAGGATTAGGGTCTTTATTATAGGATATTGTAAGAGGAGAAAAAGGGAGGAAAGGAGGGAGGTGGATCATATCCAAAGGTTGCTCGAGCTCGAGTACAAGGCAGGCAACCTCGGCGGGTCGGTCGACTGGGAGAGATCCACTGCCCTGAAGGCGCAACTCAGGGAGCTGCAGGAGCGGAAGGCTCGTGGTTTCCTGGAGCGTGCGCATAGTGGCTTTTTAGAACATAACGAGACTTGTTCCGCTATGTTCTTTAAGTCGGTTAGGGATAGACAGAGTAGGAAGGTAATGTAAGGGGTTAGGGAAGAAAATTGTAGTGTAGCTAGAGAGCCAGACCACTAACCATTTCCGAGGTTTCTTTTAAGGAGAGGGAAGTGGATGTAGAGCAGGGAAATGGGTTTTTAGAACACTTGTCCCGGCGATTGCCGGAGGACATTAGAGAAGCGATGGAGGCTCAGATCTCCCTCGAAGAGGTTGAGAGCTCCCTCAGGAGGATGGGAAAAGGGAAGGTGCCTGGGATGGATGGGTTGCCGGCCGAGTTTTACCTCAAGTTTTCGGTGATACTCGGACCGGTGGTCCTCGAAGTCTTGAAGGCCATCCTCGAGATGAGGGCCCGGGGGGATCAATGGCCATCGGTGTGCTGTCACTTCTTTACAAGAAGGGGGATGCCACAGACCTTGGCAACTGGCAGCCATTGACCATGCTGTGTGTTGACTACAAGCTGCTTGCAAAGGTCCTAGCGGATCGGCCGCTCTATTAGGTGGAACCTGCAGTTGATTAGGGACTCCATCGCTTGGGTAGAAGATAGAGGTCTGTCTTTAAGGTGGGTTTCAGAGATTTTCTGAAATAACACACTCATTCAACCCTCTGTAAATTAGTCATTTCGTCACTTAAAGACTTAAAACTCAATATTCTGTAAGAACCTACCCCAAGAAGGATATGTATTCACTTTCAGCTTCCTGTGTCAACCGGAAGTGCCTTAAATTGGGGTCATAGGGGCTGTTTCGAAGGGTTAAAAAGGTCAAAACTTCATATGTGTGATTAGGCAACCCTCATGAACTGTAAATCAGTCATTTCTCCCAACAAACTCTCTCACACACACACACACAGCAAG
>NC_036839.1:2882257-2891714 GCF_002910315.2 Salvelinus sp. IW2-2015
AAGAAGGCCCTCAACTTTCAGGCAGAGGCAGACACAGACACAAAGCAAGAGGAGCTGCAGCAGGACCAAAGAGAGGAGCCTACAGTGTCCGGATCTAGCTGCAAACTCATCTTCCCGGGCTCTGCTATGAGTAAGTACTGTTTCTTTAAATAGTGGCAAGAGTTTGTGTTTGAAAATAATATGATAAACCGCCTGACGGATTCATGTAGCCTCATGAGATTGTAATTCTTGTCTAAAATGTTTTTTGTTGTTGTTGATTATGTGTTTATCGGGGGATTCAGGAAGACCTGTGAGGTTCCCAATCCAAATTATAAGCTGAGGGAAATTATGCCTCAAAGGTCAAGAGGGTGATGCAATCTTTGAACTACATGGCGAAGAATGAGACCTACCAGTCCTCTCTCATTTTCCTGACAGACCATGACAAAATAAGGAAGTAAGCAGAGTTCTTTCTTTCTCTTTAGTCTCACAAGCATTAATTAACAATACAGTATTTGATTGTGTGTGTGTGTTTTAGATGGGTTCAATTCCATCACCACAGTCAACCACTACACCTTGACTATTGGTGCATTTCTTAAATATACCGAGGAGACCCCTCCACCTGGCTGCCGGCGGACCGTAAACCAATGGAAGGGGATCAACCAGTTGATGAAGGGCATTAACAAGTCCATGAGATGACCAGTTTCCCTTCACCAGGTAAAGTTGAAAGACAACAAGGAAGGCAAGGTGGTGTCCAAAAAGAGCCTGCTGGAGTGCCAGTCTCTTGCCAAGGCAAAAATCCCTCAAGTGCTGWGTAAGTTTTTCTCAATCTGTGATGTCACTGTTTTTACACACTTATAGACGTCAGAGATGTATAAGAGTGCATTATGGAGTGGGATTATGAAGCTGCCTTTTTTTATTTTCATGTTCCCACAGAAACATTGGAAGAAACAAGGACACAGGAATCAGTACCGGTTTTATGGGTACCTGTGTGCCTACTTTACCTACATATACGGCCACAGACCAGGCCTGTATAAAAACATGTTGGTGAAAGAGGAGGAGGCAAAATGTGCCCAGTCTGGGGTGTATCCGATCAATGTAAGTCTATAAAATACAGCTGGCTGTGTTTGTTTGCTTGGTTGGTTATTTTTGGAAACAATTGCAGTCGCCGGAGCGTAATGTGTATTTTTGTGTTTTTTTGTGTTAAATTTCTATTAGGTGGGGGAACACAAAACTAAAATCGAGAGTATGGCATGGTCCAGATGTCGCTGACGAAGGAGGAGTACAGTTGGTTTTCAGACTTCCTGAAATTCAAGCACTGTCTCTCAGGGGGAAAGAAGGCCCAGCACTTCTTTTTCAATTCCACAAATACTCAGCTGAAGAACCTGCCTGCCTACCTGAGGGTGGTGTGAAAGGAGATGGGTCTGTCTGAAAGTCCTTCCTTCACTGACCTGCGGACCTCCATTGTCACTCATGTAGGTCAGATTAGATAGGAATCTAATTATTGTAAGATCCTATTCTACTGTTGTCTGAAGTACTATCAATAATATCATATCTGTGTGTGTGTGTGGGTCTTACAGGTAAAAAACATGCTCCCGAAGATTGACAGGGAAAGGGTGCAAACTTCATGCTGCCACAACATCCAGAGCAAATTTCATGCCATCAATATTAAATCCCATCCCAAGCCAATAAACCAGGGCACTCGTTGAGGCTTATGCCACTGAAGGGGAAGATACCCCACAGTCGCCGCAGAACCAGCCTCCACCTCAGGAAAAAGAAAGCGGATAGAGAGGATGGGCGGTAACATCGCCGCGAGGTTCATCCCTCCGAGGAGCAGCCCACCCCTGAGAGACCAAGGTGATGTACCAGGAGCGGCACGTCCACTGGGACTGGAGAGGAGGAAGAGGAAACAGACGCCAGAACAACCCCAGTAATCAGCTATTCTGACAGGACACATTCAATTATCAAAATGTACTTGTAAACTATGTAACAGTCAAGTGGGAATTTTGAGATATATCTAATTCTTGTGTTTGCTCGTCAGAAGACACCCTCCCAAGGTGACCAATCCTCAGGTGGAGATGGAACTTACCCCAAAGAGGAAGCAGACGATCTTCAGGCGCCGCATGGTGGTCGCCCATCAGCCCCATGCTAGTCTCACCCCTCAAAGTGAAGATCAAGGTCGCCCCACCACTCCCCCATTGAAAGGAATACACCAACTTACGTCAAATAAAGTCAGGCTAAAAAATGCCATTCCTCAAGGAGGTTAAAGCTGCGGAGAAGTGTCAAAAGGAAGGAGTAGCCCTGATGCAGCTCGAAGGAAGGGGAGCCGACCAACAACAGGACTTCCTCTTCCGAATACTCATATAGATTGTTAGACTCTCACATTTACAACTGTTCTGATTTTGTATGGTGTGTTTCTATTTTGGGTTCTTGTTTAGATTTTAGAAGTGTAACATGTGTGTAATTTAGTCTAACTGTCTGTTCAATTTCTATTTGTGGTTTGTTCAGATTTTAGAAGTATAATGTTGTGTTACGTGTAAATTTTCTATTTGGTGTGATTCTTATAATGTAAAGGTTTGTCTGTTTTATTAAATAACTATTAGTAATTCTTTTGTTGTGCTTTTTTAAGGTTTGTATTTAGTTTGTCACTTAATTTGTAAGTGTTGAACTTTTCACTGTCTTGTGTTATTGTCTGTGAAGGTTAGAAAAAATATTTTGGCTTTATTGCATGGGAATCATATGTTAACATTGCCAAAGCAATTGAAGTAGATAAAAACAAAAGTGAAATTAACAAAGTCCTGCTGTAGACTGTACTACTGCTGTCAGAAGCACAATTTGTACTAGAAATTACACAGACAGGCTGAAATAAACACTGAAAAAATAACAAATGGCATCACCGTATCTCTAGGCCGTGCCGAGTTCAACGAGATGCCCCGCTTGACCGTAGCTCGCTCTGAGCGCAGCGACCGTGAAAAAAAGTAGACCCAATATTAAGCCTGTCCCTAAATTTCAGGTGCTTTTGGGGGACAGCGGGTACCGTTAGAGTTAGGACAATTCAACCACAGGAATGTTGCTAAGGTCCTCCCGATTTGCAAACCTGGCTGCATTAACCCTTAACAGTGAAAACAGTTTTTTTCATCTCACAGATACATGACATCTCTCCCTCTAAATCAACCTGAATCCTATGTGGGTATGAATGCCATATCAAACTGTCTTCGATAACAATCCATCCCAGCCACTATGAGGACAAACCTGTGTTGATTCTAAGCTTCCTAGAGCAACCGGGAAAGTGGTTAAATCACCCTAAAAGTGTTTTGCCACACTCAACCTGCAGTTTGTGAGAAATAGTGCATTCAACCCTGTGTAAATAAGTCAGTTCTTAACGTAAAGACTTAAAACTCAGGATTATGTAAAAATACTACCTCAATGAGGATTTGCGTTTACTTTCAACTTCCTGTGCCAACCGGAAGTGCCTTAAATTGGGGTCATAGGGGCTGTTTCGAGGGTTAAAAAGGTCAGATGTTTCCAAAACTTCATATGTTGATTAGGCAACCCTCATGAACTGTAAATCATCATTTCTCCCAAAAAAATGTCAAAGAAAAAACTCACACACACACACAAAGGATGAAGTGACACAGTGCAGGCTTTAAGACAAACAGAGCTGCAATGCATTACCATAATCTCAAGGCCGTGCTGAGTTCAACGAGATGCCCCGCCTTGACCGTAGCTCGCTCGGTCTAAGCGCAGCGACCGAAAAAAAGGCCCAAAATGAAGCCCTGTCCCTAAATTTCAGGTGCTTTTGGGTGACAGTGGCGGAACCGTTAGGGTTAGAAGCACAATTCAACCTCAGGAACGTTTCTGAGTCCTCCCGATTTGTGCAAGCCTAACCTTGACCATGTGGCATTAACCTTAACAGTTAAAATAAGGTGTTTACATCAAACAGTTTGTAATGACATCTCTCCCCATAGGAATACATTGCCTGCTCCCCTAAATTCAACCTGAAGCCTATGTGGTTATGAATGCCTTTATGAACCTGTTTTCAATGACAATCCATCAGGCCACTATGGGTCTACCTGTGCCGATTCTAAGCGTCCTGAGCAACCGGAAGTGGTTAAATTCACCCTAAAGGTGTTTTGATATAACCAACCTGCAGTTTGTGAGAATCACTGCATTCAACCATGTGTAAATCAGTCAGTTCTTTACATAAAGAATTTTAACTCAGGATTCTGTAAAAGCCTACCCCAATGAGGATATGTGTTTACTTTAAGCTTCCTGTGCCAACCGGAAGTGCCTTTAATTGGGTCATAGGGCCTGTTTCGACCGGTTAAAAAAGTCACATCTTTCCACAAACGGTGAGTTATGTGGCTCTAGAAGTTCTCAGAACGAGAAAACAGCCTCATACATTTGCAATAACTTCAATCATTTTGACCATCACGAAAATGATGACATTAGAAAAGTCCCAGAGTCACAAGACTAGGTGCATTGAAACCGCCTCCGCCCATTGAGACGGACCCCAACGTTCTGTCCGATAGCTCATTCAAGGACCCGAAACAGAGCCCGGAAAATGGGATTTCAGCATCTATTAACTTCTTTGGGCTGCAAGCCCGAAGCCGGGCACAATATGACAACAGCCACTTCAAGTGCAGAGCGCGAAATTCAAAATATATTTTTAGAAATATTTAACTTTCACACATTAACAATCAAAGTCCCAATCAGCAAATGAAAGATAAACATCTTGTGAATCCAGCCAACATGTCCGATTTTAAAATGTTTTACAGCGAAAAACACCACGTATATTTATCTTAGCTCACCACCAAATACAAAAAAAGGACAGACATTTTTCACAGCACAGGTAGCATGCACAAAACCAACCTAACTAACCAAGAACCAACCAAGAAACAACTTCATCAGATGACAGTCTTATAACATGGTATACAATAAATCTATGTTTTGTTCGAAAAATTGCATTTGATAAATCAGTTTTACATTGCAGCTACCATCACAGCTACCGTCACAAATAGCACCGAAGCAGCCAGAGTAATTACAGACACCAACGTGAAATACCTAAATACTCATCATAAAACATTTCTGAAAATACATGGTGTACAGCAAATGAAAGACAAGCATCTTGTGAATCCAGCCAATATTTCCGATTTCTTAAGTGGTTTTACAGCGAAAACACAATATAGCATTATATTAGCTTACCACATAGCCAGAAACACAAGCCATTTACCAGCAGCAAAAGTTAGCGATCGTAACAAACCAGCAAAAGATATATAATTTTTGACTAACCTTGATAAGCTTCATCAGATGACAGTCCATAACATCAGGTTATACATAACTATGTTTTTGTTCGAAAATGTGCATATTTAGAGCTGAAATCAGTGGTATACATTGTGCTAACGTAGCAACTTTTTCCCAGAATGTCCGGATATTTTTATGACACTCACCTATTCTGACCAAATAACATTCATAAACGTTACTAAAAAATACATGTTGTATAGGAAATGATAGATACACTAGTTCTTAATGCAATCGCCGTGTTAAATTCTAAAAATAACTTCATTACGACATCCAGCTTACGTTATAGCGAGAGAGTGCCCAAATCTGGGCGCAAACTAATAGTACACATGTTCGACAGATATATGAAATAACATCATAAAATGGGTCCTACTTTTGATGATCTTCCATCAGAATGTTGTACAAGGGGTCCTGTTCGTCGGAACAATCGTGTTTGTGTTTTAGAATGTCCTCTTCTCCAGTCAATTAGCACGGAAAGCTAGCAAAGTGGCGCAAGCCACTTTGAACAAACGCCAGACAACGCAACACGCCTAACGTCCCGAAAAAAATTCAATAAATCTATAAAACATAATTGAAAAAACATACTTTACGATGATATTGTCACATTTATCAAATAAAATCAAAGCCGGAGATATTAGCCGTCTATAACGACAGCTTTTCAGAGGCAATACCCGGTCCCTTCTCGCGCCTTCCAGAAAACAGGAAATTTGGTGTCACGTCATGCCAAGAGCTCTTATTCCACCTCAGATCAAGTTATACACTCCATTCTTCTCTCACTGCCTGTTGACATCTAGTGGAAGGCGTATGAAGTGCAGTATACTAATACATATCAAGCACATTTATAGGCAGGCCCTAGAACAGAGCATCGATTTCAGATTTTCCACTTCCTGTTAGGAAGTTTGCTGCAACAATGATTTCTGTTTTACTCACAGATAATAATTCAAACGGTTTTAGAAACTAGAGTGTTTTCTATCCAATAGTAATAATAATATTGATTTGTACGAGCAAGAATTGAGTACGAGGCCGTTGAAATGGGCACCTTTATTCCAGGCTACTCAATACTGCCCCTGCAGCCCAAAGAGGTTAAGGTCGCTGCTCGGGCTCCAAATGACCTATCGAGCCAAAACTTGGTATTCGGGGTCGCCTCAGCTAGGCCTACACATAATGTCAGAACTGGATGTCCAGCTAGAACGTAACTACGTGTTTTATGTTTTTATTATGGTTTAKACTTAAGGCGCTGTGAATTTTGGGCCTGCTCTGAAATATGTGATAGTTGACTTCTAAACYAGTTGGAAAAAGTYGGTGTGGTGTCAGTTTGTATCAGTTGGGTGTCAGAATGATATCTAATTGACTGATGGACGGTGACTTGCTGGCTGACTTTTGTCCATTTGCAATACGTTTAAACAGTGATAGACCATCACCAAATTGACATTCTGAAATCAACACCAACAAGCGATGGAMAGYAACCAGAATCACTGCCCGGCCATCCCGAGTTCATTGGGCCAGTCAATTTCGCATTTCTGCAGTATTTTTGAGCATGTCAAATTCGTGATGGTAAATGCCCATTGAAACATATTGCAAATGGACAGCTGTGTGCCTGGTGATTGGAACAGGTTACCAGGAGCACATTTTTAATGCCTTTAGGGGGGTMCAAGGGGTCTACGGTTGGGTAGGGAGCACCCCCCACCCATGCCCCTGGTCATTTGATGTTTTTTTAATTTTATTTTTTTATAAAAACAACAGTCCCACTTCTCCCTCATCATACATGACAAATATACCATCTAAGTTGATTCATGGCTTAACATAGTGCTATATATCATTTGGGCAGTATAAATGCCATTTGGACATGGTTCACTGACTTTTGGGTTCGGAAACCGACTTCCTATGATCGTACATGGCAAATGGACATAGCATCCTGATTTGGCACTTTCAATACTTTCATATTGTATTTGGCAATGGTTCACTGACTTTTGACTTCCTATGAAATCAAATTGCAAATAGACAAAACATATGCCTTATGGACAGTTTTTTTTTTTTTATCTGACAAAATCTGACAAAAGTATATTCATACAGTTCTTATACATGTATAATTGACAACATGAATTTCGAAAAACGGTCCAGAAAGCACTGATGATAAGGGGGTGATACGTTTTTGAAAAAYAATTCAKATTTTCAAAATTTGACCCTTGGGTATTGACTTGATGTGCATTTGCAATATGAAAATTTACTGTGGAGTGCGCTCTCCATCTATTGGATTTTTGCTGTGTGACACTTGGCATTTGCAATACGTTTTGAATYAAATGGTGTCCATTTGAGTGGTATTGTACATCGTGTATATGTTTCGTAAAGTGCCAATAAGTTCCCATTCATTGTTGTCCATTACAGGGGACTTCACCCGAGCATCGGGAGCGGTTCTTAACAACACAAAGTCTTGCGTGAAGTTTTTCGGAAGATGGCGTCGTAGGACGGATGTGCCCGTGMGGTTCTCTCTCTGTAACAGGGTCCATTTTGAGACCTCCGGCTCAGCGACGCTGAACTCGAACATGGGTATCGCAGTGGTACAGAGGAAGCTAGCGGATGTGGAGGGCTAGGTCATTGTCTTTTAAAGGCAAGGTCCTGGTTCTCAAGGTGGATGTATTGCCGTCTCTTTTGTACTTGGCGTACATCTACCCATTGCCGGCTTGTCTGAGGAGGCCTCTAGTGAGGCTAGTGTTTCAGTTCATGTGGGGTGGCAGGTACGAGTGGGTCGCCAGGGCACGCATGCTCTGCCCCATCGGYGAGGGAGGTAGGGGGGTACCACATCTCCCCCTCAAGCTGGASACAATTTTTGTTTCTTTTTTGTTAGCGGAGCTTGCTTATCCGGTGATACACCCGTCCGGTTACCTCCTGCGGGTGTTCTTCTCGTATCAGGCGAGAAGCGTAATAGTGTGATRTAACACGGGTCCTCGGGTGGAACAGCTGCCGTGGCACTTTGGCGCTGCGTGCASACCCCGAGMTTGAAGTTGCCCGAGTAGGTTTAGACCACAMGCACCTGTACGAGGAGGTCAGACAGGCAGGGAGTCCGGCGCCTGTAGTGGGCGTCCCGGCAGTAGTCTGGGAAGGAGTGCAGGCGCGGGGTCTGGACAACAGGCTCAAGGACCTGAATTGGTTGAGCCTCCACAAGTGTTTGCCAGTACGTTCCATCATGTACCGGCATAGCTTGGCACGATCCCCCACCTGCCCAAGACCATCTTGTGGCAGGGATGAGACAGTGCGCCATGCCTTTTGGGACTGTGCCTTTGCCGGAGTAGTATGGGCTTGGGCACGGGTGCTGATAGGTAGGGTAAGAGTGGATTTTGTTTTAACATGGGCAAGGTTAGAGAGAGGTGTAGGTAGAGAGAGAGAGGGACGGAAAGGGATAGGTTTCTGCTCTGGCTTCTCATGAGCCTCTTTAAACAGGGCCTGTGGGAGGCCAGGCAGAACATGGTCAATACAGGGAGAGATTGGGGGGTGGAAGGGATAGTGAGGAGGGTGGACTGAGATTTGCGGGGGGGATGAAGAGGGACGAGAAGTGAGGGGAGCGATACGTGCCCGGAGAGGTGGAAGGGGGTTTAAGGCTGAGGTAATTTAATGTTAAGGGGATAGATAGGGACGGGGAGATAGGAAAGGTCGTTTTTAAGGAGGAAGATGCTGCGCTGAGTTTCTGTTTTTGATTTTCGTTTTTTTTATAATTACAAGCCTACTATTTAATTTTCGATTGATAATCTGTGATTGTAAAGAGATGAATGGCATGAGTAATAAAAAATCTTTTCTTATCAGTTTAGAATTATACTCCCCCTCGGGGGGGACTTACATACTTAACATGATTTTTCAACAGTGGAGTCGAAGGGGGCTTGTCCTCCGTCCAACTCCACCTCAATCAACCCGGTATGTAGCAGTACCTCCGGAAGTGCAACACTTTTCTCCTATTGTACAAGGGAAAAAAACACACAAGAGAAAGTAAACGCTAGCAGAGAAGAGGGAAAGAAAAAAAAGAAACATCAAACTGATAGAAGGGCAATGCGTTCATGGGGTCCCAGTTTCCCTCATTTTACATCTTAAAAAATAAACTAAACATTTGGCCAGGATAGTGTTGTGTCCTGTTTTTCGACCCCAGAAATCAATGATTGCACAGGATGTGTGGGTGTCTGTCTAAACTTTT
>NC_036839.1:2892012-2933383 GCF_002910315.2 Salvelinus sp. IW2-2015
AGAGAAATCGCCGAGATGACGTCCGAGACTTTTCTCAGGCGTTGATTCAATCACTCAAAGTAGTACGCTAGTGATGGCGCAATGAGTTCCAAGCCCGCCGAGGCGACTGCGTATTGCCTAACGGCTTGAACAATAGACTGCACGTAAAGGCTAGTGACTTAAGCGATGACACTAAGTATATATATTTTTAAACCTGCCTGTTGCAGGGACCGTGGGTGTCGGAGCCATAATTTTCCCAACCGCTGAGGTTGGCTGGACTCCGGGTGCCTGGCGGGTGGCAGGGTCATTTGTAGGTTATCGCTTCCGCTTTTGCTAAGATCAGTTTTCGGTACCGAGTGGCCGAAACCCGTTAGTCAAAGTCGAAGGTCGAGGGTGATAAAGTGTTTTTTGGGGCGGAATAATTTTCCAGTTTAAAATTATTTTCTTATWGTTTTTTTMMTTTTTTTAATAAAGCCGGAGCCCTATCGAGTGGGCCTTTCTCCTGGAGGAGATGGCTGGGAAGACACCGTCCACGTCGATCCCTGGGATCGGACTCGCTAATACGGTGCGTTTCGCATGGAAGGAGAAGGAGCRGTTCGGAAGGGAGACTTTTGGAAGGACCCTGCTGATGGGGGTGCTCAAACTGACAGTAAAATATGTTTTCTGCCTCCAGGGGAACCCATATGAGGGAGCATATGATGTCACTTTCTATACAGAGGAGAAGCATGAGGAGACAATGCAGAAGGTGAGAGATGTGGCGATGACAAGGCCCATGTGTCACTATGTGATGTCAAGCTTGGCAAAGAACAATTTTAGAGTCGTGACCATTAACATGTATAACCTGCATGTGAAGGACGAGGACGTGAGGTCCTTCCTGGGGAGATATATGGACAAGGCTCCTCAAGGACTCTCTCGGGTTTTGGAATGGGAGGAGAAGCACAAAGAAGTGCAGGTTCTGTGGATCGAGTGAGCACGAGGCGAAAGACTGACGAGCCAAAGGCGTGTCACGGGTGTGGCTCATTAGTAAACCTGAGGCTGGACTGTCCGGCTCGTTAGCGGTCATATGCGTCTGCAGCTGGGGGGGGAGCGGGGGAAGAGGAGACCCAGACCCGAGCACAGGCCAGAAATCGACAGAGATGACGCCGAGACTTTTTGCTCAGGCGTTTGACTTCAATCCGGCTGACCGGCGTATTTTTCCACTCAAAGTAGTCGCTCGGGCAATTGAGTTCAAGCCCGACGATGACGACTGGCGTATTTGCCCGACTTTTAAAAATAAACACTTGCCTGTCGCCAGGGAAACGTTGGGTGGGGAGGAGCCAAATTTTGCCAAACCGCTGAGGTTTGCCGAGTCTCCCGGGTGCCCGGTGGGTGCAGGGGTCAATTTGTGGGTTATTGCTTCTCAGCCTTTTGGCTAAGATCAAGTTTGGTACCATGGTGCGGAAACTCCTGAGGTCAAAGCCGAAGGCCAGAGGGCGGAAAGTTTTTTTGTTAGGAATCTGTATTTTCATTTTTCTGATTTTCCTTTTTTATTGGCTTCTTTCTGAGATCTTTTTTTGACAAGATGGAGCAAAACAAACCAAACAGGTCGGTTCCGGGGATTGGTTTAGCAAATACCGGGAGTTTTGCGGGGAAGGACAAGGAGATGGAGCCATTCGGGAGAGAGACGTTCGGGAGAACCATCCTGATGGGGATCCTAAAACGAGCAGTAAAAGATGTTCTCTGCCTCCAAGGTAACCCGATGGAGAGGCCCCACAACGTGACTTTCCACACGGAGGAAAAACATGAAATAACTATGAAGGTGAGGGCAGTGGAAGGAGCAAGACCTCTATGCCATTATGAGGTTACAAGTTTGGCAAAGTATAACTTTAGGGTGGTGACTAAATATTTACAATCCGCATGTCAAGGACGAGAAGGTGAGGGCCTTTCTGGGGAGGTATATGGACAATGTCTCCTCAGCGAGGCTCCTCAGGGACTCCCTGGGGTTCTGGAACGGGAGGAGAGGGAGGGAGGTGTCATCAGGGAGGACCCAAGGGGACAGAGAGTGGCTACCTCCATCCTCCTGCTATGTTCTCCCTGGGGGCTGACATGGGACATTGTTTGATTTTGACGTGCAGCCTCCGTTTTGCAGGCGTTGTATGGCCTTCGGCGCTACACTCCTGCCTTGCAGCACAGGAAGTGCAGGTTTGTGGATCTGGGAGCCGAGCGAAGGACGCGACAGCCTAGGCTTGCCAGGGTGTGGCTCGTCAGCAACACCTTGGCGGAATGCCCGGCTCGTCGGGGGTCTTACGCGTCTGTGGCTGGGGGGGGAGCAGGGGCAAGGGTGGGGGAAGAGAAGAGGGGGGGCCCTTTTCATGACCGAGACGCGGCCAGAGGGGAAGGCCTCACGGAAGGAGGAGGAGCCGGCGGCAGCCGGAGGCAGAGGGCGAACAAAGAGCACGGAGTAGGAGAAGCAGGGGGAAAGAGGCAAAGGGAAGAGAAGTGGAGAAGCCGAGTGCGCACTGGAGGAGCGGTGTTCGGAGAAGGAGTCGTGGAAGGGCCAATCGAGGGAGAGGGGGGTGGGGGTGGGGGACTGCTAGGGCGCCTCGTGAGAGATGAGGGGAATGGTGGAGGAGCTGGCGGGGAGGGGGGTGTGTCCCCTCTGCCGCCATCGCCAAAGAGAGAGGAAGAGGAGGTGCGCTCGACAGACAGCGAGAGGGGGGGGGTTGCCAAGCGAGTGATGGGGCGGAGAACCTCTGGTTCTCGTGGGCTTCCCCAGCCCCTCAACTCCTGGTGGTGTTGGATCCACCTAACAAGGCTCAGGGATGGCCAACTGAGGGGGTGTCGCAGTTCCTATTTGGGGACACGGGCTCCCCTACTCTCTACCCAACCAGCTACAGGGCTGGGGTAGAAGAGAGTGTGGCGGAGGAGGGGGACGGGATGGAGAAAAAGGTGGCCAGGATGGTGAAGGAGAAGAGGGTGATGATTCTACTGTGGGGGATGGAATCGGGTCTAGKATGGACGGAGAGTTCTTGGACGGCGTCGTCAAAGATGGAAAGYAGCCTGAGGGTGGAGGAGGAGTGTCGGCCACGGATCGTCTGAAGGTGCAGGGGGTGCTGATCATGATGGTTTTATATCTGACACTAATCCTGAAAATATGGAGGTGAAGTGTTGAGAAAAGAAGCGAAGGAAAGGAGGCAGGTCAAGATCAAGTAGAAGAAAAAGACTGGGTCTTGATGATGGAAACAATAAACATCATACTCATGGTGAGCGTTACATCTGTCAATATTAATGGACTAAGACATATGGAAAAGTTAGACCAGACAGTAAAGACTACTTCAGGCTGTTATTTTATGCCTTCAAGAGACACTGGACTGACGGTATGATGGATGGAGTAAGAAAGCGGTGGATGGATTTGCTTTATTTTAATAAAGGTAGGGAGAGGACGTGTGGGGTTGCTATTTTAATTAAGRGGGATAGTGTGCAGAATATTAGGGAAGTGCACACGGGTGAGGGTAGGCTTTTAAGTGTTACATTTTTTAAATGTTTACGCACCCAATAATGAGATGGACCGAGCCGTGTTTTTTCAGTCACTTGAGCAAAATTGTGTMGGTAACTATATTGGTGGGGGGGTTTTAACGTTCGTTTGACTAAACTGGACATACATTGTTGGAGTGCATTGTTGTGCTCTGATCCGTCTAGGCTAGTCTTGCTGGGGGTAATGAAGGATCATTGAGTGATGTATGTCGGGGTATGRATCCAGGTGAGAAAGCTTTCTCGAGGAGGCAGGTTGTTTTAAACGGTCTCAGGCAAAGCCACATTGATTAATGTTTAGTGGCTATAAATGTGGTGCAATATGTTCACAAGATTAGMTATGATTTAAATTTAAGTGAMCATGCCTCTCTTGGGTTCCTGCTGGGTCATAGTGTGCCTACTAGAGGGGGTGGTGTATGGTGTTTGAATGCTGAGCTACTAAAAGAAGAAAAATATATTGATATGATTGCCGATTGTATTAAACAGAGAAATGTTGAGTGGTTTTAAATGTGTTAATATTGGATTGCGGTGGGAGGGTCTAAAAMAGAAGATTAGAGGGTTGAGTGTTGACTATGCAAGACGGAGGATTTTTCTTTTAAAGAGGGAGCGTATAGCTTTGAATAAACAACTTGACATTGAGCTGGAAAAAGTTGATATGGTGGAGGGTTATGATGTGGCAGGCTTTATGTAAGCTCAGGCAGCTGTACATAACTTTGAAAGGAGTGCATGTATGGGGCAATGGGGGGTGGCGATCAAGGCTGTAGTGAGGTGTGAGGTTTTATTGATGCAGAACGAAAAATGTATGACATAGATATGACGGTTAAGGAGATACGGGAGGCTATATCTTGGCCAGTAATAGGAAAAAAAGTCAGGGATCAGATGGGCTGAAAAGTGAGTTTTATCATCAATTTGCGGATATTTTATCACCTGCATTGTTGAAACAGGCACAGGTAGTTCCAGAATCATTGTCCACAGGATTGGTAAATATTATAAAACAAATGGAGCAGGGAGAAGCTGGAAAATGTTAGGCCTTTAAGTTTACYGAATACTGATAAGATTTTGGCAAGGGTTTTCGCTAACCGTGTTAATAAAGTGATGGGGAGTATCATATCTGAGTCAGACGTACAGTGTTCCTGGGAGGGATTTTATGGATATTACCTGTACAATAAGGGATGTTGTTCGACAWATGACTSTTGAGGGAGGCATAGTGCTTAGCCTAGATGTGAACTAGAACTAACTTGTGAAGTGTGAAAGTAGGCATGTGAGGGATGTAATGGAGATGCATGGATGAAGGTAAAATGTGTGTAAGTGTTAAAGGTGCACCTAATCAAAAACAATCAACCAGATCACAAAACAAAATGGTGCTTGTGGAGAGAGAGAGAGAGAGGCAGGACTGGGCACCAGGACCTTTTATCACCTAGTTGATCCCAAACCCAGGTGCAACTTGTCACCTTTAACGACCCAATCAGCTCCACCTGTCCCCAATCTGCAAAAATAAACACAGAGAAGGAGGCAGAGAAACCGAAGGGGTGTAACACCCCCTCCTATGAAAATCAGGAACTAACAAAGACCTGAAAACAAAACCCACAACCACACAAATACGCCAATACAACTGATCAAAAACCATAACTAATAATGGTTCAGACACAAAATACTATACAAACCATAAAAGTAAGATGCCCACCGGATGCCCATGATACCAACCCAACCAAATCACCTGACCTCATCCAACCTCAGCAACCACGGTACCTGGAAGCAATTTAAAACAATTTAAGAGAAAGAAATGGAGACCAAGCGACAGGAGAGCAGGAGCCAGAGCAACAGGAAGGACAAAATAAACCCTGTACAAACCACCAACCGAAAATAAAAACAAACAACGAAGGCGTCCAAAGATCGACTAAATTGGTGCACGGGAAAGCGCATCAGCCACCACATTATCCACACTTTTTACATGTCGTACATCCAAATGGAACACCTGCAGGAACAAACACCAGCGCATAATCCTGCGATTTGGGCAAAGCATGGTGTGCAGGAAAGTAAGGGGGTTGTGGTCAGTGTAAACCACAATAGGGACCACACATATACCTCAAAATACTGCAACGCCCAGATTAAAGCAAGGGCCTCTTTCTCACCTACTGAATAATTCAACTGATAGATATTTCTCCCGAAAGTTTAACAGCTAACAGGATGTTCAAAACCCCCATCTGCTTGAAGCAACATGACACCTGCCCCTACATTACTGGCATCCACATACAGGTTGAAGGCAGTTCCAATCATGGGGCAGCCAACACAGGGTCAGAGCTAAGAAGCAGTTTCACATTTTCAAAAGCACTCTGACAGCASMKWGACCAGATTAAATCAGCCCTCTTCTTCAACAGATCAGTCAGAGGTGCTACAACCYTGGTGAAGTTCAGGCAAAACCCCCAATAATACCCAACCATACCTAGGAAGCATTGCAGCTCCTTCTTTGGTGGTAGGCGGTGGAAACAGATCAATAGCGGCCACTTTAGCCCGCACCGGGAGGACACGACCCTGCCCGACTACTCTTGCTGAGTAGGTCACTGTTGCCTGGGCAAACTCACATTTGGCTAAGTTCACAGTGAGACAGGCCTCAGTCAAACGTTCAAACGGAGTCCGTGTCTGCAGCAGATAGCGCTCCCAAGTGTCACTATAAAAAACCACATCATCTAGATAAACAGCACAGCCTTCAATGCCAGAGATCACCCTATTCATAAGACGCTGAAACGTAGCAGGAGCGTTGTGTAGGCCTAAACTCCTGACCGTATAGGAGAAAAGACCTGAAGGAATAATAAAAGCAGATATTTCACGAGCTCTTGATGACAAAGGCAACTGCCAGTAACCTTCACAAATCAAACTTGCTGAAAAACCGGGCAGCACCAACCTGGTAAACACAATCTTCCATCTGTGGGAGTGTGTCACACTAACCTTCCGGTAGTCAGTGCAAAACATCTGGAAAAACCATCAAAACCTAAGAGAACCTTCTGGCTTGCTCACCAAGAGACACGGGGAGGCCCAACTGGAGAATGATGGTACAGCGATATCATTAACCAGCATGTACTTGAGGCTAGGCGTCCCACTAGCGGGACAACTTCCGCTGAAACTGAAGGGCTCACAATTCAAAATAATAATCTTAAACATTTAGGTACATACAAGTGTCTTATAAGCTTAAATTTTGTTAATCTAACTGCACTGTCCGATTTACAGTAGGCTTTACAGTGAAAGCATGCCATGCGATTGTTTGAGGACGGCGCCCCACATCAACATATTTTTCCACCATCACAGGTTTCATAAAACAACAAATAGCGATTAAATATTCACTTTTTGAAAATTTTCCTCTGATATGTCATCCAGAGGGTCCCAGCTATAACATGTAGTGCCGTTTTGTTCGATAAAATCCGTCTTCATATCCAAAAAGTCGATTTAGTTGGTGCCATCGATTTTGAGTAATCCACTCGTTCAACATGCAGAGAATCCGAAAAATCTACGCCTAAACTTGGTTTCAACAAGTCAAAATACGATTCAATTTATTCCTCAGGTACCCTAAACGTAATTAAACTATAATATTTCATTCACAATATGTTCAATATGAAAGCAATATTAAAGGTGCGCGTCCTCTTCATCGCACGCGCAAACACGGATTTCCAAACTGGTGTCGTTGTACTAAAACTCAAATGTATTACTCGTTATTCCAGTTACAAGCCTGAAGCCTTGAACAAAGACTGTTAATTCCTAGTGGAAGCCATAGGAATTGCAATATGGGAGCTGGAATTGGATATGCCCCTATGCTTTCCATTTTAAGAGCATGGGCTCTCAAAAACAAAAATGATTCTGGTTGGTTTTTCTTTGGATTTTCTCCTACCATATCTATGTGTCAGCAAAACAAGACTGAAAATCAGTGATCAAATCAGTTAACTCTGCTTGACAATCAGACAGGTGAACCAACAAACTCTCCAAGTTTGCAAGGGACTCTGAATTCAATCTACCCTGCAAAATACCACCATCAGGGCCCGGCACCCCCTGTTCATCACACTGCATGTGAAGGTGGCTGACCTCAGATCAACGGATTCCACCAAAAGAACAGGACTAACCACGTCAGTTTTAGCACATAGTTATGATTTAACCAATTCAGAAGACAAACGAGCATGATAGGGCTTTAACAAATTGACATGGAAGAGCTGATTTGCCTTTCTGCGCTCGGGTAGCAATCAGATAGTTCAGATCAGACAATTGGCGAACCACATTGTATGGGCCGCTGAATGTGGCCTGAAAAAGAGAACCAACAATGGGCAGCAGAGCCAGAACATGGTCCCCTGGACTAAATTGTCGTGGCTCAGCCCGCCGGTCAAACAACCTTTTCATCCTCACCTGAGAGGAAGSTAGTTTTTCTTTAGCCATTTCACAAGCTACATACAACCGGTGTCAGAAACACTAACATATGACAACAAATTTGGGGGAGGTTCAACCACCTTCCAATCCTCCTTTAATACAGCAAGAGGACCATGCACACTATGACCAAAAACAAGGTCATTAGGACTGAAACCAGTGCTCTCGTGATACAGGACTGAAACCAGTGCTCTCGTGATACTTCTTATGGCTGCAGTATTGAGTAGCTTGGATGAAAGGTGCACAGAGGTGCCCAGAGTAAACGGCSTGCTCCTCAGTCATAGTTGCTAATATATGCATATTATTATTAGTATTGGATAGAAAACAATCGGAAGTTTCTAAAACTGTTTGAATTATGTCTGTAAGTATAACAGAACTCATATGGCAGGCAAAAACCTGAGAAAAAATCKAAACGGAAAGTGGGAATTCTGAGGCTGGTCGATTTTCAACCAAGATCCTATTGAAATCACAGCAAGATATGGGTGAGTTTGCACTTCCTACGGCTTCCACTAGATGTCAAAAGTCTGTATAACCTTGTCTGATGCCTCTACTGTGAAGGGGGGCCGAATGAGAGGGGAATTAGTCAGATCTGCCATGACCTGACCATGCGCGAAAACATGAGAGGAAGCTCTGTTCCATCGCTCATCTGAAGTCAATGTAATTCTCCGGTTGGAACGTTATTCAAGATTTATGTTAAAAACATTCTAAAGATTGATTCAATACATCGTTTGACATGTTTCTACGGACTGTTACGGAACTTTTGGACATTTCGTCAGCTTTTAGTGAACACGCTTCCTGACGTTGGATTTGTTTACCAAACACGCTAACGATTATTTGATGTGGCTRTCTGCAATTTCTCCGGATATTTTGGATGCATTTCTGAACATGGCGCCAATGTAAACTGAGGTTTTTGGATATAAATATGAACTTAATCGAACAAGACATATATGTATTGTGTAACATGAAGTCCTATGAGTGTCATCTGATGAAGATCATCAAAGGTTAGTGATTAATTTTATCTCTATTTGTGCTTTTTGTGACTCCTCTCTTTGGCTGGAAAAATTGCTGAATTTTTCTGTGAGTTGGTGGTGACCTAACATAATCGTTCGTGATGCTTTCGCTGAAAAGCCTATTTGAAATCGGACACTTTGGTGGGATTAACAACAAGATTACCTTTAAAATGGTATAAGATACATGTCTGTCTGAGGCATTTTAATTATGAGATTTCTGTTGTTTGAATTTGGCGCCCTGCACTTTCACTGGCTGTTGTCATATCATCCCGTTAACGGGATTGCAGCCATAAGAAGTTTAACAGCGAGTAGCAACCAGCGTAACCTCTCTTCCCAGTCACATTTTAATTCAGTGCAGTACGCACGTAACAGTGACTTTGAAGTCTGATAAATGCTCAAGGGACCCTAGACTCTGCACAGGATAAGCACTGGCCTGATTATGTTTTAAACACAATTGTCACAAGACGTAAAAATATGTGCGAAGTGAAGTTGGAACCCTGATGGCTCTGAATCAACTGAGGTATTCCAKYAATGTAGAGAAAGGTGACAAAGCCTTCACYACAGATTTAGTGGTAATGTTGCGAAGTGGATAGGCAGCAGGAGCTCGTAGCCTGACACATCACAGTTAACATGTAGGTGCTACCAGCTTTAGAACGGGGTAAGGGTCCAACACAATCAATAAGCAAATGCTCAAATGGCTGGCCTGTAACAGTAATAGGTTGTAGCGGGATCAATAAGCAAATGCTCAAATGGCTGGCCTGTAACAGTAATAGTTAGTAGCGGGAACGTGCCTTAACATCTGATTAGGCTTCCCAGTCAGCTGACAAACATGGCATGTTTTGATGTAAGCGGAAATGTCTTTAAACGAGGCCAATAAAAATGACGCACAATTCGATCATAGGTTTTACTAACCCCTAAGTGATCAGAAACGTCATGAGATGTTTTCAAAACTAGATCAAAGCTTAGAAGGAACAGCGATCTGAACAATAGCATCACCCACAACTTTTGCTGTGAGGCGTCCATTTCCTCATCAACAACTGATCTTGAACGTTGTAACCCTGGGCAGCACTACTTACCTCAACCGGAAGTACTTGATCAAATAAACCTTAAGGTAGGATCAGCGGACTGCTCCATCACAAGATCACTAAAGGACATAGGCAAGTCATTTAATGGATTATCTAACTGTTCGGTTATGTGTTGTGTAAATTCCGTTTTGACCGTCCTGTCAGCACGCTCATAGCACGAGTCACAGTGCATGCAGAGAATACCTCCAGGAATCTCTGTACGTTTTCATCGATAATCCCTACATGGGATGGGGTATGAGAAACCACCAGAGGAGGTACATCACGCCAGACACGACTACAGGCTAAGTTGTTACCAAAATCACATGAACACCATTAATGGGCAGAAAGGGACACACTCCAAGGGAAACTTCACCTTGCACTAGGTCAGATATAAGTTTGACTTTGTGCAAGGGTACAGACAATGTATTCAAACCTATCCCTTGAATCAGAACACTGGTTCCTGTATCTGTCTACAAAGAAAAAGGAAGAACAGACTCCAAAACAAACAATTCAGAGGCACCAGTGTCTCACAGAATCTTTACTGGCACATCACTTCCCAATAGTGAAACAACCTTCTGTGACAAATGGCGAATAATCCGTACTAAAAGGTTTGGATAAWTCTTGAGCTTGCGCAACAGGATTAACATGAGGAACAGGCCCAGCTAACACATTTGTGCTGGCCAATCTGCTGACCTTTTTACCAAGATCAGGACATTCATTCTTCTAGTMGCCTAGACCTTGACAATAATTACAGATTTTACTTACATCATTCTYTCCACATGAACCATGTTCGGATCTAGATGGAAATGCGTCATTACCAGAACCAAAGGAATTTGCTGACCGAAATCAACTTGTACTGTTCCTCTGCCCCCAATCTCGCATACGAGATCCTCCAAAACTGCCTTTGTGGGTCAGTACGTACAGTCGGAAGTTTACATTCACTTAGGTTGGAGTCATTGAAACTCGTTTTTCAACCATTCCACAAATGTCTTGTTAGCCAACTATAGATTTGGCTAGTCAATTAGGAGGAAAATACCTCATAACCCTGACTACTTTTCTGTGACACATATAGTGGAAGAGATGTGTTACATGATAAAGGTGCTGAAAGGTGCATGGTGGGGAGCTTCATACGGCAGTTCCGAAAGGTCACCCGAGCACCGTGAAGTGATACAGCATCTACGAATGAAGGAAAAACTGTACGCCGACCCGGGTGCAGCAATGCATTATATGGATAATGAGAATTTGGGATACCTGTTCAAGATTGTAACTGCCAAGGGAAAGAGATTCAAGGTGACGTTTGATATGTTGGGGTTTACGCTTGGGACAAGTGCACGCTTCTCCGAGATCACAAGTGTACTGTCCTACATCAACATGGTTGAAAAAGTCACCTTTGCAACTCGACCCTGTTCCGCGATGCAAGCGAACCCGAGCGTTGGGGATGAAGACATGGAAGGTCCACCGCGTGTCACAGAGTCAACAAGAAATCTGTAGATTACTACAGATGGAAGTTGGTAGCATATGTAATATCTGTTCTATCCCTGTTTCACTATGTCATTTCAAAAGTCCTTGTTGTAGTCATCAATGCCCATATCAATATYTGAATAAAGACAAAGTATTTCTTAAACAGAATGATCATTCACGTTTATTGACAGAGTACATTACAAGCATTCACTTTGTCAATAAATCCACACCCAAACCGTCACTGTCCACAACCAGGGAAGCAGGGGCAACATTAATTTCAAAGAACATAAACTTTATTGAGCCCAGAAAGGAATAAAATAGGTTATTCTCCTTAGTCCTCACTCCATTAGAACATCGTCATCCCCCTGTTCTTCCTCATCATCGGCCATGTACTTGAGAGAAAGACAAATAATCACATTACCAAGAGGCCATACACACAAGCAAAGTGTCATCACCTTATACATTTCCAGATCTACCATGCCATCTTCTTTCTGTTCAGCTGGGGAAGAGGAGGCAATGCTGGAAGAGGTTGAGTTTGCGTATGGTTGAGGACCTCCGGGGGCAACAGTGGATGCTCTTGTTATACCACTGGGTTTTCAGGTCCCTCTCCGTCAGAGGATAGTATGTAATCGCTCTCCTGAGATGTGTATTATATGCATGGGATAGAAATATCACATAGACATGGTATAACAGTGCATGAAACGTGATCGAAATAGTCATTCACAATCTATCTGTGTACCTAAAGAACGGCTCAGGGTCATGGTAGATGCCTGTGGAGTGGAGATTAGCGTCAGAACCGTACAAGATAAAAGATTACAATTAGCATGTTGTATAAACAAGGTGTGTGTAACGTAGGATATAATCATGTGTATCCTACCGGGCTGAGCTCGCTGTTGTCAGTTTCTATACCACTCTCCTCTGACACCATTACAAGTGTGAAATGAACAATGAGTTGAGTCAAAGAGATACAGGTCTACATTTGGCTGGTAGAATGTGACACTTTCACGAGGTGTCACGATCAAACTCCTTCCCACGTTTAGTTTGGGTTAGGGTTAGGCACAGGGGGTGCGTTTTTTTTTATTTATGAATTGTTGTGGATGACGGATCTCACGTTGACACGGTCCGGGTTTTCCTTCTCGTGATCTGTCAGGGTCCTATTCTTCAGGAGGAGGCAGTTGTACCAAGCGCCCATTGTGTTAGTCGATTCGGTGGGATCCTGGTGTAGATGGCGGGTTACTAGGGAGGAGAGGATAGGAGGTCTGCTCAGTTATCCGAGGGACTTGGTGAGAACGGGGAGCGAGTTATTGTCAGAGTGACTCACTGGGCAGTTTGCTGCGCCGAGAGAGTTGTTTCCCCAGCTTCACTTTCTTTACTTCTTTTGCCCTGAGTATGACTTCTGGTATTAAACCATGAGATGGTTTGCTGAGGAAGCTGTTAGCAAATACTGGGATGTGACGGGAGAGGAGAGCTCAGTGACACGCTCTCTCGAGCTTAACCTTTATATAGTTCCTCATGTGGTCCCGGTGACCCTCTTATAGACATCTAGATATTGTGGGCTCTAACTGGTGTAGCCTCCTTCCGAACCATTCGGTGTCGGCTGCGACCCGCTTCCAATATGACAAGCCTGACTCCCTTGTTGTTTCCGGTTGTTTTCTTCTTGGTTTTGTTATTTTTCTCATTCACATTCTTCTCAACTCGATCCTCGCTCCGTACCCAGTCACGTCGGTGGTGTCGTGGACGAGTCTGATATAAAGCACCTGAACGGTGATGTGCACTACACTGTGACAGTGCACAAGAGTCGTCAGCTTCATAGGAAGGGTGATTGTAGTGGGAAGTTACCGATATAACACTTATCTATCTCTGAAGCACACATTGTCCTCTCACACTCTCACAACCCCTGTTTTGACTGTATGTCTCTTTGATTACATTGTTCATCACAACCATGTTGGATTCAGACTCCGGAAACCATTCATTCTGCTCCTCATATGCCACTGCCAACTCCACTGATAGTCTTGATATGATTCTTTTCTCATTTCTGTGGTACCCAGTTGTCATTATGAAAGTAATAACGCGCATCTCTGTCATTCGCTAGATGCCTGGTGGGCTGCTGCATTACCCTTTCTTCAAGAATGAGTATCTGGACACAGTCTACCACTGCCCTATCTACAATGCTTCTCTGGTTGTAATAAAGAAGTGAAGTGTAGCAGCCATATGGACAACMGTACGCTTTCATATGAACCTAAACCTATGAATATTTTCTATGTTCCTATTCATATTATTTTCTGTTGAACGTGTGTCAATAAAGAGAGACCAGACTCCGAGAAATTGGGTCATTTATTCACATAGATACCACAAGTTGATCCACAACACACACATCTATATCGCTGTGACAAGTGAGAAAACACAAAGGGGGATCGCCCAATCACATAGGAGCCTATTCTGCTATTGGATGATTCGATTGCTTTCGCTGCAAAGCATATTTTCAAAATCTGACAAGCTGTGTTTTGGTATATTTCACTTGTGATTGCATGATGATAAATATTTTTTGTAATATTTTTGAATCTGATACGTTTGGGAATTTTCTTTTGCCTTTCAGGACCGGAACGAGGCTGTAGTTTTCTGAACATAACGCACAACCCAAATGGCGTTTTTTTGTTATAAAAGTAATATTTATCGAACAAAAATAAAATMTATTGTGTAACTGGGAGTCTCGTGAGTGCAAACATCTGAAGATTATCAAAGGTAAGCGATTAATTTTATTGCTTTTCTGACTTTCGTGACCATGCTAATTTGGGGCTAGCTGTTGTAGCATTGATTGATACACACACAAAAGCTTGGATTGCTTTCGCTGCAAAGCATATTTTCAAAATCTGACACGATAGGTGGATTAACAACAAGCTAAGCTGTGTTTTGGTATATTTCACTTGTGATTGCATGATTAAAAATATTTTTAGTAATATTTTGCGCCCTGCAATTCAGCGGTTGTTTTGGAAAATGATCCCGTAAAAGGGATCCGTAGCGCAGAGAAGTTAAACAGATCTTTGCTCGTGGATATCAGAGACTCGAAGCCTCCCAGGCTCGGTTTCTTGCAATTCATATCTCTCGTGGGGATCCCTGAGTCCTTGTTTTGTCCTTCCTTTCTTACTCACGTTGCGACACTAGGAGTAACTTAACGGTGCCACTTTCTGTTTCTCTGAAAGGGATCCGGTTATCACAGCAACCTAACCATCCTAGAACATTTAATAAAATGAAGCTCCAAGACCCTGTGATCAAGTTCCGAGGCTCACACGGTGCGCTGTGTGCAAAGTCTACAGCCGACCACCGTTGGTACAAGGTTCAGGGTATCACCAAAAGCCTAGATTCTATCATGTGCTGCAGGAAGCGCTCATCCGYTCACAACATGATAAGCATGGATCTGTTCACGAGGGTTGTCAAGGACCTGACCGCTAACCCGGAATGCTCGCTCGAGTGGGTCCCTGATTACGTAAGAAACCTGAAAGCGCCCGAATCCAAGGGCTTGGCGTTCAAGGAAGCGCTGCTGCGACTGTTCAGGTCTACAGCCCTGACTCCAGAAGCCTGCAGACGCCTGTGGGACAGGAGCTGTATGTCCACAGGTATAGGCGTTGGGGTAGACGTGCAAGGACGTGTTCAACTGAAAGAAGACAATGCGTGACGTGGGCCCCGTGCCTCGCCTCATTCTCACGCAGCTCGAGGCTCTGCACCTGACTCCCATTTGCACAGGTCTCAAGGTTGCCGGTGTGTCCATGCCTGATGTTCTCGCTCACGTACGCAAACATGGTAGAGCAGTCCGCCGTGTACCTGGGGATAATCAGGCCAGGGACCAACCAGGTTGCCATACGGAGTTGTTTAAGGCCCACGATTTCTAAGAGTATAATCAACAAGTTCCCGTGGCTGAACTGTTTCTGCCCCCAGGTGCTTAACTGTCTGGCTTCTATGTGTGTGAACATGAGAGTCAAGACACAGCTGGCCTCGGCAAGGAGAACGGCCTCCTGGTTAGACCCTACCAACTTGTTACAGGAACATACTTTTCAACCAGGAGAAAATGAAGAACAGGAAGACTGTAGAGGCGTCAATGACCGGAGATTCGGATGAAGTCTCTCGTGTTGAAATCGACCACGATGACGATGATCGTGACAACAATCACGATGAAGAGGAATAAACATACATGTAGTGTCCCTGTGCCCCATGTGAGAGTTCAGTGGTGAAACATCCAACCAGGGCCCACATCTCCAACCGTAGAGCATTTTGTCCGACCAGGGCTCATTTGTCCAACCAGCTCTCCAACCCTAGAGRATTTGTCCAAAGGTTCTTAAAACATCCAACCAACGGTGACCGGAGGTGATACAGCCCCGGCTAGACTGTCCGTGTACAGACTGTAGACCTACTCCATTTGGCTCTTAGTCGATCAGATAACGCTTTGACCAAAATGGGGTTGAAACACAAGGCTATCCACGCAATGATCGCAAACCCTCCCCTGGCGCCATTTGAATTGATCGACAGACCGTGCCAGCGACAGGATTGGACTCTGATAGACCATCTCATGGTAATCCACAATGTCAAGGACAGTGACTACATCCTGGGTGATTCGCAGGCGTCCATAGTAAGCATGGCAAGAACACTGGCGTGGTTACATCTCGGAAAATGCAGCCAGCCGGTGTGTAGTGCTTGTAAAGGACGGCGCAGGAGCACAGAAGCCGTGATGAACCATGATGAAGCTGTTGGCCAACATGGGTATGAAAAACAAGTTGTTTCTAGTGACCGGCGTGAAGGGAGACTCCTCCGAGGACGAGCTCCTAGAGGGAACCTCAGAAGTACCTGGAGTACCAGAAGTGCCAGGACGAAAGCGTATTCGTGAACACGCTCGAAGATCTGAAACCTCCCGAGCGTGAACTGTCCGACGTAGATCCCAGTTACGCCGACGGCTCGATAGACATGCCTGAGGGACTCGAGGGCGTCTTTGTGGCGACTTTCGCAGACCCCGAGACTATATAATTGTCTACATTGAGGGACGCGTGTCTAGGGTGTACGAGCACAGAGGCCGACACGCTGCTCGTGGAGTTGGCAAACGTTCTGAAAGGTAGTGTGACCGTGTGCACCGGGGACTCAGACCTGGTGYCCGTGCTGACGGCTTGTGGCCGCGAGGGCATTACTATGAGGCTAGACAACGAGCTACCACGAGGATTGAGACATGCACTTGTCGACCTTCGGGGAGCTGCTGTTTGTCATTCCCGACAACCGCCCACCCAAGCTTCAGTTTAGGGAACTGTCTTCAAGTGAGGATAGGTTCTGAGTGCTCTGCGACATCGCCGCTGAGGAGGAATACCTGCTGCCGATGACTTGAAAGCAACACGACTCATTTGAGGTCATTCTGGATAAGCACGGTAATGTCAACTTTAAGAAAACAGTAGCTATGTACCTATACCTAGGCGGGATCAGGGGATCTCTCTACCGCACCTTCCTGTCTATGTTCTTCGAGTCGAACGCCCAGAACAGATTGGATGGGTTGGGGCTCATTGTAGACAAAGGCTGTGTCAGTACAAAGACGATCTGTTACATCTTCGAAACGCTATGCCCCACATCTGACGAAAGTCCGCTATCGGGCTTCGAATCGGACATCCCCCCGTCTACCGGTGAGAAGAGGAAGATCTTGTGTCTGCAGGGGCATGAGGTCCCCGAYCTCTACCTAAACGACGGCACAGAATATAAGGTGGTCCTGCGCAAAGAACAGAAAAATGTCATGAATGGCCTCGAGCGGTTGAGTAATGCGTACCTGAACGGGATGGTACCGAGGGGCAGTTACGGTCATTTCTTGAGGATGAACCGAGCGGGCAGGCACTTTTACCTGCGTATCAAACCAGATGTAATCCGAGACGAGACGGAGCGAAGGGAAAAGCTCTTTTTCATGGCGCTGTGTGGCACCGATTATAACATAGTTCCGAGGGGACTGGGAATTAAGAGATTGATAACAGGAGTGGTAACCAACTACAAGTCCTTTTCCTCTTGGTGCCAAGAGCTGAAGAGTCTACTCTGGTGCATTGGTGGCGCTTCTTCTCAGGACTGTGACTATTACAACATGGGTATGAGGCTGGTCGGTTTCACAAAGGTCCCAGCGAAGATCCGGTCTAAGTACTGGACCGAGGTGAATTGCGGATTAATGGCCAAGACCATGAAATACGTCTGCGAACTGTGAAACCTGAAGAAACCGAGACCCGATCCGAGTACGGGTTCTCTGTGCGTGACGGTGTAGTCCACTTTGACTGCGACGACTCACTGTCGACGCCACCTATGAAATGCAATGTGCGGTGACAAATGGGATCTTGATGTCAGTGATGTCTATATAGAAGGCAAGGCTACGAATGCACCAGTTCTACGGAGAATGTGATCTGTATACAGTGTGTGTTGTGTACAATAAACTATATCACCTGGACTGTCTCTGAGAGGGTTTTCTGTGCCATAATGTTTCCACAAATTGTTATTTTCAACTTGATGAGTTATAAGATGAGCTATAAGGCTTGTGATTTCATTCCGTCTTGGAACCTCATGAGGGTCCTTGTCCCATATCTTCAGTGCGCAACTAGGGCCCTCGTGAGGACCAGAACAATGTTTATGTATTGAACAACGTTTTCTACTTGCAATAACATAACATACTTTCAAAAGTATGTGTGATGCCTTTTGGTATATCCTTCAAGCTCATTGAATCAACTAGACAATAAGACAATAAGACAATAAAACAGAGACATATTTGGAATGTGTKATTTTGTAAACGTCAGGAAAGGGGGTGCCTATCAGGGTGCCTATCATCCAATGGGCCTTTATTGATATACATATAAATAAATGTCGAAGAAAACACCTCCTTACTTTGACATGAACAAGGACTCCCATCCTAATAAAGGAACGATCGAAACAGGTTTTTTCACTTCAACGTGTATATTTCGTTTGTAATACACAGATACACATCATGGTCTGGTACAGGACCCAGGTGTACTACGCAAACACAAAGACATCTTTCATAAACATCATGTTCGGAATGTCAAACACATGCATGTTAAACGAAGACACTACCAAGGAGATGAAATGTCAGGTCGGTTCAGGGATGGTAGTGTCCCTGCACATGTCTTCCAGTTGCATAATCATAGCATTGTCATCATTGTCGTTTACCCGGAACTCTGCATATTCTTCGGGAAGCAGTTGATCATGAACCATCAGTAAGTCTAGCGCGGGCATGATACACGTGATGCTCCGGTTATAAGAGGGAAGCATAGTCATGGACCGTAGATCGCGGACCTTATCACCGAGTGCGGTGCGCACCTCGTCTGTCAATTCTACGGCGGGAGAGTCTTTCCTGACTGAAACAAACACACAAAAGTACTTTAGTTTAAGAGCGAGTGATGATCCATTCCAGGCCTTGATTTCACTATGCATGTGTTTGTACTCACCGAACTTTCCCTGTGGTCCGTGTGTTTTCAGGTCATCYTATAAGTAGGGATWTCTGTAATGTAAAACCTTGAGGAATCTCTCCTCCCGTTCCGAAGTCTTGAGGCAGTGTTCGATGACCTTATGTATCATCTTAACCTCTCTTGGGCACGTGAGACGGTAGCGTCCCACCTCTTCAACAGCCAGTGAAACTGCTGGGCGCCAAATTCAAATACAGAAATACTCATTATAAAAATTCAGAAAACAAAACATATTTTACATAGGTTTAAAGATTAACTTCTTGTGAATCCAACCACGGTGTCAAATTTTTTAAATGCTTTACGGCGAAAGCATACCTTACGATTATTTGAGAACATAGCCCACTAGACAAATCATTACAAACAGTAGCCAGCCAAGTAGAACAGTTACACATGTCAGAAATAGAGATAAAATTAATCCCTTACCTTTGATGATCTTCATATGGTTGCACTCAGCAGACATTAATTTACTCAATAAATGTTCCTTTTGTTCGATAAAGTCTCTTTATGTCCAAACACCTGCTCAAACGCAGTCAAAACAGCAAGACAAAAAAATCTAAATTGTATCCGTAAAGTTCATAGAAACATGTCAAACGATGTTTATATTCAAACTCAGGTTGTTTTTAGCCTAAATAATGGATAATATTTCAACCGGACAATAACGTCGTCAATTTAAAAGGTAAACAAGAAACGCACTCTCTCGGTTGCGCACATGAAAAAGCTCTGTGACACTTTAGGGTCCACTCATTCAGACTGCTCTTACTTCTTCATTTTTCAGAATACAAGCCTGAAACAATTTCTAAAGACTGTTGACATCTAGTGGAAGGCATGGAAACTGCAATTTGAGTCCTAAGTCAATGGATACTGTAATGGCATTGAATAGAAAACTACAGAACCAAAAAAAAAACTACTTCCTGAATGGATTTTTCTCAGGTTTTCGCCTGCCAAATCAGTTCTGTTATACTCACAGACACTATTTTAACAGTTTTGTTAACTTTAGAGTGTTTTCTATCCAAATCTACCAGTTATATGCATATCATATCTTCTGGGCCCGAGAAGCAGGCAGTTTAATTTGGGCATGCATTTCATCCAAAATTCCGAATGCTACCCCCTACCCTAGTGAAGTTAACCAGATTGATCTTACTGTGATAAGACCTGAGTAGATTCTCACCATCGGGGTCTTTTGTCAGGACCTCACCCGCGAAACTTCTGAAGCACCCATGCCTCTCGGCTATGTCGTGCTTGTAACTCTTCAATAACTGGGAATTCATTATACAGACTGAGGTTGTGAATAGTGGAACTGTGTCGCTGTGCATTTATATATGGTAAAGTTTGAACCTGTTTGGACACATGACCCATGGTTGGATGAATGTTCTCCCATAGATGTACCGTTGGTTGGATAAATGGTCCTCGGTTGGATAAATGGTCCTCGGCTGGATAAATGGTCCTCGGTTGGATAAATGAGCCTCGGTTGGATGAATGGTCCTCGGGTTGGATGAATGTGCCCTGCTTGGATAAATGAGCCCTGGTTGGATAAATGAGCCCTGGTTGGATGAATGGTCCTCGGTTGGATAACTGAATCCTGGTTGGATGAATGGTCCTCGGTTGCATAAATGAGCCCTGGGTGGATAAATGAGCCGTGGTTGGATAAATGGTCCTTGGTTGGATGAATGGTCCTCGGTTGGATAACTGAGTCTTGGTTGGATGAATGGTCCTCGGTTGGATAAATGAGCCCTGGTTGGATAAAAGAGCCGTGGTTGGATAAATGGTCCTCGGTGGGATGAATGGTCCTTGGTTGGATGAATGTTCCTCGGTTGGATGAATGAGCCCTGTTTGGATAAATGAGCCCCGGTTGGATGAATGGTCCTCAGTTGGATGAATGGTCCTCGGTTGGAAAAATGAGCCCCGGTTGGATAAATGAGCCCCGGTTGGACAAATGGTCCTCGGTTGGATGAATGGTTCTCGGTTGGATGAATGTTCCTCGGTTGGATAAATGAGCCCTGGTTAGATGAATTGTCCTCGGTTGGATGAATGAGCCCTGGTTGGATGAATGTGCCCTGCTTGCCTACATCAACAGCAATCTGCTCATTCAGGCACAAATGCGGATGTCAATGAGGGTAAAGTGTCCGTGACCACATCGCACTATTTGGTGCTCTTGCTGTCAGTGCTGATTGTGTTAACATTCTGGGGGTGTTCATGTATAAACATAATGCTACAGCATACAACCCTGTTGCTCTTGATACAGTGGTGTATAAGGCGTAAGCTATGTCATGTATCACATGTATGTAAGGTATCCGATGTTTGCTATATGGAGGCAATGTCATGTTATGTGTCATTACTATCCTGTTGTGTTTGTATATGTAACGAGCATAATGTTGGGTTTGTAATAAAAAGYTTTCAATGAAACTCATCTCATTCTCTCTGTCTATATTCATTGAGAGGATATCTAATCAAGGCTCATGTATCCGACTACGGACCATTTGTCCAACCGCTGTTAAGTGAATAGGTGAAATGTCCAAGAGGGGTTGTGAATATTCAACTAATATTGATCTTGGCTTGGGAATTGTCTGTCTAGGGTGAGTAAATTGTTTACTCGGATAAAAACCTTGAGGTCTAACTTAATAAATAGGATCTCCCAGTGTCCGACGTGGGACTGTGAATAGTTGCCAATTGTCACGGCTCGTACTTGGGCTGCTCGCACTTAGGAGGCTCGTAATTAGGAGCAGTTCTAAGACTTGTCTTCTCAACCGGTTTCTTGATGTGTTATTCGATGCAATATTTGTTGATTGCAACCCCCGGTCGGATTTGCGATACCACAGACGCACAGAGTTGGTTTTAAGTAGAAACTTGGGTTTCCCTGAACCGTGCACCTTGGTCCAGTTTACCACCAGTACCATCGGCGTCACGACATTCACAGTGATACACAACAGGTTTATGAAAAGACAAAAACAAACATGTCTTCTGAACCGGTTTTCTTGATGTGTAATTCTATGAAATGTTTGTTGATTTCAACCCCCCGGTCGCATTTGTGATCCCACAGACGCACAGAGTTGGTTTTAAGTAGAAACTTGGTTTTCCCCGAACTGTGCACCTTGGTCCAGTTTACCACCAGTTCCATCTGCGTCGAGACCTCCAAAGGTACGCCCGCGACATCGTCGGTGAGCTCAATGATGCTGGATGCAGACTTGGTTGTCGTCTGTCCAATGATGAGCCGCAAACACGGCGAGCCTCCCGGTTCGAATTGTGAGGAATAGTGAGCCGAGAGGTACAACCCCAATGTCAGTGAGTAGTGACCCGTGTAATAGACTGCTTGTATCTGCCTTCATTGGTAGATGTGGAAAGACTGGGGTGTTGTTAGTGTAAGAAAGTTATAGGGAGTCTATCTGACTGACGTCCATTCCATATGACAGACTACCCTTCCTTGCTAATGGAAAAGGTAACTCAAGGACTGTCCATTGGCTCAGCAGGGTCATAGTTGCATGCCCACACTGCTCTTTTTGGACTTTCTGCATGGTKTCGATAGATCAACATCATCATGTCGCAGGTCAATCGTTGCAATGCAAAACGTAGGTTGTGCTATAGACCTAGTTTTATTCCACGATCAGACGAATGAGTCGTGGTCGGATGAATGAATGGTCCTTGCAAATAGGCCCTGGTTGGATAATAAACACTCTGAGGTGTTAAGGACGAGATATGGAATCTTGTTGGGGTGAAACACAAATGGTCACAAATGCAAATAAAAGTGGAGTRTGTACATGCATATTTAATATTGGAGAATTTTATTTCCACACCAATTGAAACACACATAACATAGAGAGATTGTCAACTTGCAATATTCAAGGTCCATATGCATTTACTACATAATAGAAATAGAAATGACACAAGCGTGTTAGAAAGATATACATTTAAAACAGCTGTGTTAGTTTCCAGCTTCGCAGGTGGTTGATACACATTCTCTTTCATATTGCATTTCCGTCTCATACAACAGAGACAACAGCATATCACACAAGACGTTGAACTGACAACCAACATGGCTGCAACACCAATAATTATGTGCAACCCATATTTGTCCCAAAAGATGACACTCTTTTCCGGGTCGTCGTGGTGTAGATCTTGGCCTCTCACAATGGCCTCTTTTTCGGACTCAAGGTAAGTGAATAGATTGGTGCAGTTGATCTCACCGCCCTCCAAATCTTTCTCGATCTCCTGTTCCTCTTCTTCGCTCAGTGGTCGACCAGTCAATTCGACCAATGCCTTTTGTCCCCCATCAAAATCTCTGGTGTAAAAGGAGTTACCCAGTTGAATGATTGGATCCATGTTCTTCATGGAATCTTCAGGAACTCCAATAACCTTGGCTAGTTTGAGGATCTTCTCTTTGTTGTTGATGACTGTAGCTCCGATCGCCGATGCGACCCCTTTGGCAGAGTTGGCAAATTTCTTGATTTTCTCCAGGGACTGTTTACATTTTTCAGTTATTGAAGTCTTTGTATCAACTTGATAGGTGCCTCAAGATGTAGCCACTCTACCAGAACTAACCTTTTTTGGTTCCAGRGTAGACTTCACAGTTTTTTGAGTTCTTGCATTGATCACATTGAGCGGTCAAGCATTGTTTCATGGTAAAACTTGTGTAACAGAGTATTCAAATTTATTTATATAACCCTTCTTACATCAGCTGATATCTCAAAGTGCTGTACAGACACCCAGCCTAAAACCCCAAACAGCAAGCAATGCAGGTGTAGAAGCACGGTGGCTAGGAAAAACTCCCTAGAAAGGCCAAAACCTAGGAAGAAATCTAGAGAGGAAACAGGATATGAGGGGTGGCCAGTCCTCTTCTGGCTGTGCCGGGTGGAGATTATAACAGAACATGGCCAAGATGTTCAAATGTTCATAAATGACCAGCATGGTCAAATAATAATAATACAGTAGTTTGTCGAGGTGCAACAAAGCACCTCAGGAGTAATGTCAGTTTGGCTTTTTCATAGCCGATCATTAAGAGTATCTCTACCGCTCCTGGCTGTCTCTAGAGAGTTGAAAACAGCAGGTCTGGGACAGGTAGCACGTCCGGTTCCATAGCCGCAGGCAGAACAGTTGAAACTGGAGCAGCAGCCGGCCAGGTGGACTGGGGACAGCAAGGAGTCATCATGCCAGGTAGTCCTGAGGCATGGTCCTAGGGCTCAGGTCCTCCGAGAGAGAGTAAGAAAGAGAGAATATAGAGAGCAATACTTAAATTCACACAGGACACCGGATAAGACAGGAGAAGTACTCCAGATATAACAGACTACCCTAGCCCCCCGACACAAACTACTGCAGCATAAATACTGGAGGCTGAGACAGGAGGGTCAGGAGACTCAGAGACCTGTGCCCATCAATGATACCCCCGGACAGTGCCAAACAGGCAGGATATAACCCCACCCATTTTGCCAAAGCACAGCCCCTACACCACTAGAGATATCTTCAACCAACAACTTACCATCCTGAACAAGGCCGAGTAATAGCCCACAAGATCTCCGCCACGGCACAACCCAAGGGGGGCGCCAACCACAGAAAGGAAGATCACGTCAGTGACTCAACCCACTCAAGTGACGGCATTGAAGAGAGCACCAGTAAGCGCCAGTGACTCAGCCCCGTAATAGGGTTAGAGCAGAGACTCATGGAGAGGGACCGGCCAGGCAGAGACCAGCAGAGGGGTTCGTATCTCCAGAGGCCTTTACCGTTCACATTCCACCTCCTGGGCCAGAGCTACACTCAATCATTATGACCTACTACTGAAGAGATGAGTCTTCAGTAAAGACTTAAAGGTTGAGACCGAGTCTGCGTCTCTCCTCTCACATGGGTAGGCAGACCATTCCATAAAAATGGAGCTCTATAAGGAGACGCCTGCCTCCAGCATGTTTGCTTAGAAATTCTAGGGACAATTAGGAGGCCTGCGTCTTGTGACCGTAGCATACGTGTAGGTATGTACGGCAGACCAAAATCGGAAAGATGGGTAGGAGCAAGCCCATGTAATGCTTTGTAGGTTAGCAGCTAAAACCTTGAAATCAGCCCTTGGTACTAGTCAGGATTCTAGCAGCCGTATTTAGCACTAGCTGAAGTTTATTTAGTGCTTTATCCGGGGTAGCCGGAAAGTAGAGCATTGCAGTAGTCTAACCCTAGAAGTAAACAAAAGCATGTGATTAATTTTTCTGCATCATTTTGTGACAGAAAGTTTCAGAATTTTTGAAAGATGTTACGTAAGACGGAAAAAAGCTGTCCTTGAAACAGTCTTGATATGTTCGTCAAAAGAGAGATCAGGGTCCAGAGTAACGCCGAGGTCCTTCACAGTTTTATTTGAGACGACTGTACACAACCATTAAGATTAATTGTCAGATTCAACAGAAGATCTCTTCTTGTTTCTTGGGACCTAGAACAAGCATCTCTGTTTTGTCCGATTTAAAAGTAGAAAGTTTGCAGCCATCCACTTCCTTATATCTGAAACACAGGCTTCTAGCAGAGGAAATTTTGGGGGGCTTACCGTGTTTTCATTGAAATGTGCAGCTGTGTGTCATCCGCATAGCAGTGAAAGTTAACATTATGTTTTCGAATTACATCCCCAAGAGGTCAAATATATACAGTGGGGAGAACAAGTATTTGATACACTGCCGATTTTGCAGGTTTTCCTACTTACAAAGCATGTCTACATGCTTTGTAAAAAAAAATCCAGAAAATCACATTGTATGATTTAAGTAATTAATTTGCATTTTATTACCTTGTAAGAGTGACGAATATATGACATCGTACAACTGGGAAAAAATATGTAATCTACAACCTTACTGTGATCGCAACCGAAACTTTGAGAAACGAGAGTATTACGATCTGACTAAAAGACAAACCTGTAGGTGTAAAGAAGGATTTCTTTCTTCATTCCACATGCGAAGAAGGTTTTGTCCCTATTTTCCTTGGTAACCACACTCARGATGTTGTGTGTGACCCTATACCGGATCGACCAACTYTTTTTAACCCGGTTTTATTACTTTGCGTGATTCCTGTATTGGCTGTGGTAGTGGGCATAATTGTGATCTGCAAAAAGAAAGTTCGGATTCAATGTCCAGATGTAGTTAATATGTTCAGGGGTCTTTATGATTTCCTTATGGTCCGGYACGAACAACCAGTCMCTGCTGTTGATGAAAAACAAGGATCTCAGACAGAACGGGCTACACAAAACCTGTCCTATATCAGAGATGGTGAACAACAAGGACCTCGTGTAATTCAGTGTATTTGTAATATACCAAAGAAAGCATGCTTGATCACAGTAGCGGTCATAACCTTGGCTTTGGGACTGAGCTTTGGACTGGTTACCGTGGTGGACTGGGGCCTGGCAGCTTACTGTGACGCTTTGATTTCCATCTACACTTTCCCCTTAGGTCATTCCATAACATCCCATGGCCTTGGACAGTTGGAGGCTATACACATGTCCAGTTTTTTGAACAGATGCAAACAGCAAAATTAGTTCACTGTACCCGGAACCGTGAGGTTCCACAAGGCTATCAAGTGCGTAAGGATAACCAAGTACCATAAAAAGGGCAATTCTGGGACGTACTCACAAACAGACAGCAATGGTTCAAGGGATTCCACTTCGGGACACCTGGGAGCGTCCGGATCTTTAGTCGGCATAACCGCTTCGGCAGAAGCGTCTTTCAGCAAAAATGAAGCAGTGGAGAACACGGTAGAGAAAAGTGTCTCGACCAGCAACAATGTAGCCATATCTCTTACCTCTTACAAATCAAACCAAKGTTTATTTGTCACGTGCGCCGAATACAACAGGTCTACACCTTACAGTGAAATGCTTACTTACAGGCTCTAACCAATAGTGCGGAAAAAAATGATGTGTGTGTGTGGAGGTAAGTAAAGAAATAAAACAACAGTAAAAAGACATTTGAAAATAACAGTAGCAAGGCGATATACAGACACCGGTTAGTCAGGCTTATTGAGGTAGTATGTACATGTAGGTATGGTTAAAGTGACTATGCATACAGTGGGGCAAAAAATATTTAGTCAGCCACCAATTGTGCAAGTTCTCCCACTTAAAAAAGATGGAGAGGAAGGGGCCTGTAATTTTCATCATAGGTACACTTCAACTATGACAGACAAAATGAGGGTAAAAACCTGAAAATCACATTGTAGGTTTTTTAATGAATTTTATTTGGCAAATTATGAGGTGGAATAATATTTTGGTCACCTACATCAAGCAAGATTTTCTGGCTCTCACAGACCTGTAACTTCTTTCTTTAAGAGGCTTCCTCTGTCCCCTCCTCGTTAACCTGTCATTAAACCCTCTTATGGCTGCAGTTCCGATTATCGGGACCAATATGACAACAGCGTCCAAGTGCAGGGCGCAAATTCAAAAACCAGGAAATCTCAAATACAATTCCCTCAAACATACATGTGTGTTTTATATTCATTTGAAAGGTAAATCTTGTTTGTTAATCCCACCCAAGTGTCCGATTTCAAATAGGCTTTTCAGCGAAAGCACACAATACACGATTTATGTTTTTTAGGTCACCACAAACCAAAAATAATCACAGCCCATCTTCCAGCCCTAAATATAGTTTCACAAAAACCAGATTAGAGTTATAAATGAATCACTAACCTTAGATTATTTTCATCAGATGAACACTCCATAGGACTTCATGGTTACACAATACATGCATGTTTTTTGTTTTGAATAAATTCAATATTTTATATAAAAATCTGAGTTTTACATTGAAGGCTACAAGATTCCCTAAATGCAAAAACATCAAGTGACTTTGCATTAGCCCATCGATTTCAACAATGAATACTCATCATAATATATAGATGATAATACAAGTTTATACACATTGAATTATAGATATACCTTTCCTCCTTAATGCAACGCTCTATGTTCGAATTTCAAACAAAACTTTAAAAGGAAAAATAATTGCACGCTAATTAATACTGAGACGGCGCTCAAGTAGCATAATCACAGCTTGCACAAGATAGCGTCACTATAATAACAATAAAAATACATGAAAATATTTTCATTTACCTTTGTGTTGGTCTTCGATCAGAAAAGCACAGCAAGGAATCCCAGGTCCACATAAATGTTTGTTTTTTGTTTTCAAAAAACAAATCCTTTTTTGATTTATGTCCAATTTGTTTAGCTGGTTTTCGTGGTAAACATGTCCAAACGCTAATTCTGGGTCACTTTCATATACGTCACAAAACTTCCCAAATGTGATATTCCCGGTCGAGAAACATTTCAAACTAAGTACTGAACAATCATTAGGATATGTTTTTTTACATATAGCTTTTCAATAAAGTTCCAAACGGAAGTATTCCGTTACTTTGTCTGCGTGAGCAATTGGAACGTCAGTGGCTTTGCATGAGGAAAGTGGCATGGAATAAGCGCAATGGCTACTTTGATGGACACCTGACTGATTCTGCTTTTCATTCTCTCCACAAGATCATAGAAGTCTCATTGGAATTTCTATTGATTTGCTGACATCTAGTGAACCCCTAGGCAGTGCAACACCCAGTCACAACTTCTAAAAGGACTCTGGTGAAATACAGACAAGCGTCAGATTTTCTGAAATTTCCCTGTTTTGATTTCAACTCAGGATTTTGCCTGCCAATATGAGTTCTGTTTATCTCACAGACATAATTCAAACAGTTTTAGAAACTTTGGAGTGTTTTCTATCCTATACTTAATAATATTGGCAAATATTAGGGAACTATGACTGAGGAGCAGGCGTTTGAAATGGGCACCTTTCATCCAAGCTACTCAATACTGCCTGCAGCCATAAAAAGTTAATGGCACTGTTTTTGAACTTGTTAATCAGTATAAAAGACACCTGTCCACAACCTCAAACAGTCACACTCCAACTCCACTATGGCCCAAAGACCAAAGAGCTGTCAAAGGACACCAGAAACAAAATTGTAGACCTGCACCACGCTGGGAAGACTGAATCTGCAATAGGTAAGCAGCTTGGTTTGAAGAAATCAACTGTGGGAGCAAATTATTAGAAATGGAAGACATACAAGACCACTGATAATCTCCTCGATCTGGGGGCTCCACGCAAGATCTCACCCCGTGGGGTCAAAATGATCACAAGAACGGTGAGCAAAAATCCCAGAAACCACAGGGGGGACTAGTGAATGACCTGCAGAGAGCTGGGACCGAAAGTAACAAAGCCTACCATCAGTAACACACTACGCCGCCGGGACTCAAATCCCTGCAGTGCCAGACGTGTCCCCCTGCTTAACCAGTACATGTCAGCAGCCCGTCTGAAGTTTTGCTGAGAGAGCATTTGGATGATCCAGAAGAAGAATTGGGGGAGAATGTCATATGGGGTCAGATGAAAACCAAAATAGAAACTTTTTGGTAAAAACTCAACTCGTCGTGTTTGGGGAGGACAAAGAATGCTGAGTTGCATCCAAAGAACACCATACCTACTGTGAAGCATGGGGGTGGAAACATCATGCTTTGGGGCTGTTTTTCTGCAAAGGGAGGCACGACTGATCCGTGTAAAGGAAAGAATGAATGGGGCCATGTATCGTGAGATTTTTGAGTGAAACCTCCTCCATCAGCAAGGGCATTGAAGATGAAACGTGGCTGGGTCTTTCAGCATGACAATGATCCCAAACACACGCCGGGCAACGAAGGAGTGGCTTCGTAAGAAGCATTTCAAGGTCCTGGAGTGGCCTAGCCAGTCTCCAGATCTCAACCCATAAGAAATTCTTTGGAGGGAGTTGAAAGTCCCGTGTTTGCCCAGCAAAGCCCAAACATCAACTGCTTCCTTACTGAAAGGAAGGATCTTGCATGGAGGAATGGGCCAAAATACCAGCAACAGTGTGTGAAAACCTTGTGAAGACTATCAGAAAACGTTTGACCTCTGTCATTGCCAACAAAGGGTATATAACAAAGTATTGAGATAAACTTTTGTTATTGACCAAATACTTATTTTCCACCATAATTTGCAAATAAATTCATAAAAAATCCTACAATGTGATTTTCAGGATTTTTTTTCTCATTTTGTCTGTCATAGTTGAAGTGTACCTATGATGAAAATTACAGGCCTCTCTCATCTTTTTAAGTGGGAGAACTTGCACAATTGGTGGCTGACTAAATACTTTTTTGCCCCACTGTATATGATGAACAGAGAGTAGCAGTAGTATAAAAAGAGGGGTTGGCGGGTGGTGGGACACAATGCAGATAGCCCGGGTTAGCCAATGTGCGGGAGCACTGGTTGGTAACCACAAATCATGGATTCTCCGAAGACGCTGTAACCCTGATAAAGCGCAGAGCTGAAAATGTTCAGTTATCTGTGGCGTCCTTGATGGAGAAGGTGCCTGATATGACCAGACATTGTTAACAATGTATATCTAACCAATTGCTATTGACTTGGTATATGTAGTTAGCCAATACAGATATGAATGATTTGGGCAGTGAGGAAACAACTTCCTTTCTCATAGTAATATGTTATATGAAATGTATCCATTGATTGTAGAGTATGTAATGTAAAAAGTATACCTGATGTATACCTCATAGCTAAGTGAATGTAAATAAAGATTTTAAAATGATGTTGCAAGACACACATTCATGAGATGAATTTATCTACGAAGCATCTAGGACATAGACAACTTACACTGTGAACAAGGAGTACCACATGGCGTGTCAAAGGGTGTACTAGACAAAAAGGCGTCTTCATAATTGTCAGAGAACTTATTTTACAATAACAAAAAAGAAACGGCTATGGGCCCTTGATACTCCCAACCATTCCCGATCAACTGGGAGGACGGGATGAATAAGTGGGTGTACGAACTGACTGGGGTGGTGTCATCATGTTTCTTGCTTCATGATGGATCTCTTTGTTGAACTGAATATAGTGTGATGTTTATGAAACACAATAAAACGGTTCCCTTTGTGTGAGTGGAGTGTTTCCTTTTATTTATCGCTATATATGTCTCAGCTTACTTGTTGCCACTGGTAAGCGGAATCAGGCCTGCAGTAGTTCATTTCTGTGAATATGCATATAATAAAAGTTGTATCTTTTATCCTGGGTTGGATAAAGGAGCCCCGGTCGGCTATATGACCTATGTTCGGATGAAAGTTCTCCCTTAGACTCAACAGTGGGTGGACAAATGAGCTATGGTTGGATAATAGTATGATAAATCACCAGTTGATAAATGCGCTAGGGTTGGACAACAGAATGTTGTAGGCGGTTTGCGGTCAAAGTAGAATTGTGGAAGGAATAAATGCTGTATAAAATAAATGTCCTTTGCGCTCTTGTAGTCTCGCTGAAATAACTACSGTTGTAGTCATGTCTCTCTCTTCCAACAAACACACCGGTCTTCTCTCAAACTCAGGATCGTCGACAGAATCACATTCGACGCGAAACGTCTTTGTGTACCAAGTAAAATATAAACGGTACATGGTACAGTGTAACTGCAAGGACCTGGGCATTATCAAGAACGCCCTGGACAACTGTCAATTTTTTGGTATGTTGGATAAGAGGGATGTGGGTAACATTCGGATTCTGAGACGCCCCCCGACCTTTCGTGGCTGCCTCACAACTTTCCCTGTAATCTTATGCCTGATATGAAGGTAGACGATGAACTTTGCCTCATTGTGGAACCTACCCAACCACTATCCAGCGAGAAGCATAAAGCCTTGAAATGAAATCTTTGCTATACGGCTAGATTTAAGGTACAGCTCTGCAGGGGTTTGTCTACTCAATATTCGAAGGACGAGTTTAACACCTACTATTTTGTTGGTGGTGGTGGACCCCACGAAGACCAGAAGGGAATRTTTAAAATATGACGGCTGGTTCAGCTCAGAAGTACTCGAGGGTAGCTATACTCACCTCAAATTTGAATCCGGGTTGGTCCCCCCGGATATACCCGGTGAGYTTCTGGAATGTAATGCRGAGTATACTATATATACCAAAGGACCTAAAGGTCTACGGATTGGTCTTCGGCGTCCTAGGCGTCGTAACTCACCAGAAATGTAACGGCCCCTTGACGATGTTCTCAGACATTACCAACTAACCGGGAGAACAGCGGACGAATGAGGGAGTGTACAAACTGACTGGAGGTGTGTCCTCATAGACAATGATACTTTTTTTCTTTTTCCGGCCAAACATATCCCCGAACTGGCTGTGTTTCATGATAGATGTCTTTGTTAAAAATAAAAATGCTGTGATGTTTATGAAACACAAAGTGTTCCCCATGTATTGCATTATAAAGTGCAGTGTGTATTTTATGTTAATCGTGTATCGGAGTAACCTATAGGAATTGTTGTTATTGTCATCTTAAGACGTGGGTAAGGGTTTGTGGAATCATGCCTTCCACACGCAGTAGTTCATCTCTGTGCAGAAAGTGGACCCGAGAAGAGTCATCCGGTCAGTGTGATGACTGTTCCCACATAAAGATGATAGCAAACTTGAAACGTGAAATCCTGGAACTCAAGAAGTCACTGGATGTGGAGRGTGAACAGAGGATCAAGGCTCTCCATGAAATAATGGCATTGAGCGTGGGACGTGTGAAATGGGAAGGAGAACACGCAGCAGCAGGAGGAGGAGATGTGGCTACAGTAGACAATACAGCGACCAAAGCTGCCATCAACACCTTGAGGCACACGATATATGAACTCGAGTTGTGTAAAAAGGAGCTGGAGGATACGAGAGAGGCTTTCCAGGAAGCCTGCGAAGAGCGAGAAGCCTTGAGAATCAAGCTGTCAGAGAACCAGACTACCAAGGTTGCCGAGCCCATGGAGGTGGCCGGTGGAAKGCACAAGACTGAAGACTCACACCCTCACTTAGACTTGGAAGGGAGACATTACCTTGCGGTGTCGCTCCGGAGGATCGCATGTTCAAACCCGGTCAGTCTGTCACTCCGGTCGGGGTGTTACAGAAGCTGTTTGAGATGAGGGTAGGTGATAAACTCGCGGTTGGGTTCAGTGTGCTGTTAGAGAATATAAACATCATGCTATCTCAACTGGAGCCCAAGTGGTATGCCAAACCCTTTGGTTTCTGTAGAGCCTATGTGCATGGCAACAAATACAAATCTACGGACAGGGTGGACACCGAGGACTTTGCGTGGCTGTTGTTCGAGTACGGGGCGCACGCTCAGTTGATCGAAGTGCTAGCGGGGCTGCAGAATGTTCTAAACAGCACGGGGAAGGGAAGAGTGACGACTGCAGCTCTGTACACGAGCAAGAACATATACAGCTCATATGTGACACTGTTCAGAGACACGGTGTCAAGGGCCTATGAGGGATTCATACACATACGCGAGAGAGCTCAGAGGGTGCGAGAGAGCTCAGAGGGTGCGAGAGAGCTCAGAGGGTGCGCAAGACACAAGGTGTCGTGCACGTGCCTCTCACGGTAGGCTTTGGTGCGGATCAGAGTGAATCTCAAGGAGGTTCCCAATCTGTCAGGAACAGAGTCTTGCGCTCTGTACTGGAAGGGACCGAAGCTCCCCCTCACATCAGCAGCGCGTCGGCAAGCGCTGAGGTAGACAGATTCTCCCGTGAAGACCCACTTCGGTTGGAGCAGTCCCCCTCTGCGTTCATGAAACCTAGAGGTCTGGAGGGTCAGGGTAAAGACGGGAGGACCTCTGTTCATCGGAGTAACCAGGAACACGTTCCCTTTAAGGCGGCGACGGCAAGTGTCATACCAGGGCCTCTTGAAAAGCGGGTGCTGTTCGATTCACCTTGGTCAAACGATCTACCTGCTCTGTAGCTCTGTACAAGGAGGAGAGTAGTAGGGAGATATATAGTTAGAGAGATATAAAGTAAACTTTACTTGAGCTACTGGTAGGGGAGTGAGCTACTGGACATGAGCTACTGGTAGGGGAGTCTGAGAGCAAGAGACGGTGTCTCGAAGAGGAGGACCTGAGAACAAAAGCAATGTTGGCAATGTCTAGATACTGTCAGGAACAATGGGTGAGGAAAATGGTAAAGCTGCACATGTCCCAATGCAAACGTTTGAAAGTGGTTCTGCTGAGCGGAGACGCAGGCTGTGGCAAATCTTACGCTATATCACTGCTGGAGAAGACGCTAAGGAGCATGAACATCAGTGTGGTTGTGAGCACCATGACCAACAAGGCAGCAGGCACTGTGATGGAATCGTGCTCGCTGGACCGCGTCTACACATTCCACAAGATGATGGGGTTCAAAATGGAATTGCTGGATGACAAGCTTTCGCTTGAAGACCTTACGCGGCAGTACTGCAAAGTATACTGGAACGTGATTTCACGTTTCAATACACTGAACCAGTCCGAATTGCCCCTTGGATCAGACGTCACTCGTGTAGGCAACTGAGGCCTGAGTCCTGAGTCGTGTACGGTGTGCAGTAAAATGTTCGAGCAGCTGAGGGTGTCTAAGAACACAGCGGAACTGTCCCCCATGGAGTACGCCCCTCCGTTCCTGGGGGTGAACGTGCTGATTGTAGATGAGTACGGTCTGATGAACGTGGAGCTGCTGGAGAGGATGGTGTGCTGCCTTGCTCTCTTCCTCTGATAGTCTTCTCGGGCAGCGTCTCGCAATTGCAGCCCGTGGGATCTGATCTGCGCATTTGGGAAACAGAGCGCTTCGAAGGGCTCCTCTCTTCTTCGACTCCGCTCTTTGTCAACAGGCGGCAGTTCAAGGACCAGGGTTACGCGGAGGCCTTGACGTACCTTCAGTTCAACACGGTCACGGAAGAGTCCCGGTGCATTTTCAGGAGCCAGGTGTCTGTCCGAGAGCTAGACGTTATGGACCCCGACTACGAAGCTGTGGATCTTCCACCAGGACGAACAGCAGATTACATACACTGCAGCGTACATGAACAAGGCGAGAAAAAATGCCRGTGTTGGGGAAAAGTTTCTCAGCGTCGCTCGGAAACGGGCATCCTACAAAGGACCGAACGCTTGGCACGAAGTGCTGAAGCAGGCTGGTCAGACGCTGCCACAGCTCTTTTCGGTACCCAAATACCGTCAAGGGATCCGCACCACGGAAAGGGATTATTTATTTGACTCTGTTGGTGGTTTAGAATTTTTGCTTCAATGTAATTTTGATATTGATAAAATCCCAGTAAAGTTGGCAAAATTCCATAAGCAGGCAATTTTAGCTTGGATGTTAGCGTATAAAACACAATTTTTCCCCACACAGATACTTTTTATGCAACAAAGATATACGATTTAAAAATAAGTATATCTTTTTTTCCATAACTGGTTGAGAATAAAATTATTTTGGTTGGTCAGTACTGAATAAGGATGGATATCTACTCTCATATGGGGAATTTCTTGATAAGTTTAAAATTCCAATAACCCCGAAAGAATATGCAATTGTTTTTGATGCGATTCCAAGGGGGGTTGTCTCTTTTAAATCCTCTGTGGTTGATGAAAGTAACATAGATTTACATGAAAATATATTAATTGGCAATATTAACATCAAAATAAATGTAGTAATAAACAATTAGGAATATTGTTTGTGATACTACAATTCCCTCAGCAAGATTATTTTGGTCAGATATCTATGGTGATATACAATGGGGAAAGCATGGAAAATTGCTAACAAATATTGTATCAGTAACAAAGTAAAGGAAGTTTCATTTAAAATGTTACATAGAATTTATCCTGTGAAACATGTTTTGGAAAGATTCAAGCTGAATATAACTGTGATTTCTGTGGAATGGAGAAGGAGTGTCAGGACCCGGTTACGAACTCGGGTCTCCGGTGTGAGAACGTCACTTAGCAAACTGAGCCACTAATAGTTGGCAGAACCCAGAATAGGAGGCAGACAGACACTTGAGACGGTGTTTTAATAAAGTAAAAAGGAAAGTACTTCAGGCAAAAATATAAATCCACAACGTCAAAAGTAATTCCAAGAGAAAAAAGGTATCCTCCAAGACAAAAGGTAAATCACAAGGTGGTAGATACTGCAGGGAAAAAAACTCAAAAGAATAATCAAAAATAAATAAACAAGAACAAAAAAAAAGTACCTCAAGAGAATCCAACAGGAGTAACAAAAGTTCACAGCATCGCTGGGCTGGGTGCTAACATACAAACACAGAGCAAAGAACTGAGGAAAATAAGGGTTTAAATACATTCAAGGGAAACGAGGCACAGGTGCAAATAATAACTGGAAACAAGGGAAAACAAAAGGGTCAAAAAAGCACAATGGGGGCATCTAGTGGCCAAAACCGGAGCAATCCTGGCCAAATCCTGACAAGGAGACCATTTTGCATTTGTTTTTTACCTGTATTAGAACCAGAATGTTTTGGATTGACATACAGAATTTTATTACAAAAAAAATAGGACCGGTTGTACTATTTAATGGTTTTGATATAATGATTTATTTCAGAAATTCTTACATAGATAAAGATGTAGTATATTTAATTCAACTGCTAATAATACTAGGTCAATTTCATTTTCACAAATGCAAATGGTCTAATTCAAAACCTAACTTTTTTCACTTTATAAATGAGTTTAAACAATATGGCACCACTTTAACTAAAATGAAAAACAAAGACAATTAAAACTTGTTGTATTATTAATGAATATGATTAGTTTGTGAAAGATTCCTGGCAATGTAAATAGTTTGTTTGTATGCTTGTTTACATGTGACTATTCCTCTTTTGTTTGATGATATTTGTTAAGAAAAAAAAAGTTATTTCAGTGCCAATGAGTTACACTGAGTGTATAAAACATTAAGAACACCTGCTCTATACATGACATATGCTGACCAGGTGAATCCAGGTTAAAGCTATAATCCCTTATGGATGTCACTAGTTAAATCCACGTAAATCAGTGTAGATAGAGAGGAGAAAGGTTTTTAAAAATATTGTAAGGCTTGAGACAATTGAGACATGGATTGAGTATGTGTGCCATATAGTYGGTGAATGGGAAAGACAAAATATTTACGTGCCTTTCAACGAGGCATGGTAGTAGGTGCCAGGGGTACCAGTTTGTGTCAAGAACTGCAACGCTGCTGTTTTTTTTAAGCTCAACATTTTCCCGTGTGTATCAAGAATGGTCCACCATTCAAAAAACATACATCCAACTTGACACAACTGTGGGAAGCATTGGAGTCAACATGGCCCAGCATCCCTGTGAATGTTTTGTACACTCAGTACATTAATAGTATTGGTACCGTGTTCTTGCCTTAACCTGTAAAGCTGGAGCAGCCTGCGAGGCAGGGGGAGGTGTAGGTGATGCCGTTGTCTGAACACACAGGGTCCCACTCCCRAGCCAAGCAGAAGCAGTCTCTGTTACACTCTGACGACGGGCTGCCATCGTACACCAGTAGACGTGGGGAACAGAGAAAATCGCTGGCAATAATGATATTTAAATAATTGTTGCTGAACTATCATTGACATAGGCACAGTGACAAAACAGCCAGGAATCCTGGCTCAGCAACAACCATACTGTATATTCCCACAAGAGGGAGCCCCGGCACAAGCCCATGTGTGTTTTGGTCTAACTCTCCCTCATATTCCACTGATCAAAACTTTTGTTTTTATCAACCSACCCACCAGCCAGCCAACCAATCAGATGTTATATTTACCCGTTGTAGGACACGGTCAGACCAGCCACCTTAACGTTGTCACACTTAGTGCCAGACTGCAGAGGGAGGAGGAGGTAGGCTATGAAGGAGGTGACGAAAGACAGCTGGGCTCCAGACACAACGCCAAGCTTATACCTCTTCATCAGTAGACCTCCCAGGAATATCCCCACCGCACCCACAGGCAGGTTTAACTCACCTGGAAAAGTTATACTCACACATCTATAGTGCTACCAGTGTGCTGGAGTTTCATTTCCACTCATGTTCAACAAACCTACAGGGGATGGGAGAGAACAAAAAAATTGTATTTAATGCCATTCAACATCAATACTGACAGGATGGAACATTTCAGTTGGAGCATATCCAGGATTCTACGGCTTCGTTGAGACAGGCAGCCCAATTCAGTATTTTTTTTTTTGTAATTTGTATTTTGACCAATCAGATATGCTCTGAAAAACAGCTGATGCAAAAATATCTAATGTGATTGGTCAAAAGACCTATTAGTGGAAAAAATATCGTAATTGGGCTGCCAGTCTAAACGCATCCCTTGTCTCTCTGTCTCTGACCCAAACTTCAGTCCTTGCATCGATTACAGAAGGCTGAAAAGGATTACGATCAAGAATCGTTACTCCCTACCCGATGTTCGCCGCCTTGGAGTTGGCCCTAGGAGCCCAATCAATTCTTCACCAAACTGGACCTCCGCTACGCTTAAAATCTGGTGAGAATCAGGGAGGGAGATGAGTGGAAAACTGCCTTTAACACCCCTAGTGGTCACTGAGTATTTAGTCATYACCTTCGGAATATCGAACTCACCGGCAGTCTTTCAAGCATTGATCAATGACATTCTTAGGGATTTGTTGAACCGGTTCGTCTTTGTTTACCTCGACGACATCCTGACCTTCTCCAAAAACCCTTCCGGAACACATACYGCCCTGTCCCACCTCACTCAAGCAGGTTTTTGCTGGAATCCCGAGGCTGACAGYGRATTCATAGAGCTCAAGGGACGTTTCACCTTCGGACCCATCATCGTTCTTCCTGATCCTACTCGCCCCTTTGTGGTAGAGGTGGACGCCTCGGACGCCGGAGCTGGTGCGGTCCTTTCACAGCGGAACGAGGAGGACAAGAAACTGCACCCATGCGCCTTTCTCTTCAAGCGGTTCTCGCCAGCGGAAGGCAACTACGATGTAGGTAACCGGGAGCTCTTGGCAGTTACCTGGGCCCTTGAGGGGTGGAGACACTGGTTGGAACCACTGCTTCATCTTCTGGTCTCTTCTCTGCACCTGGGTCCAACCTTACCACATCACAGTTATAGCATCTCTTAATCCCTTCTCTTAACATAATTGGCCCCAAAACATAATCGAGCAGCTGACCAATTACGCAAGACTTTAGTTCTAAATTAACTGAGATTAATCAACTGGATACATTTCTTTATTTTTAAAGTGAAACTATCCTCCGCATTGGAGTATCTCTACAAGCACAAGTTTAACCAGTATTTCAGTTGTTTTACCGTCCCATGAAGAAGTGTGGCAGGCCTGTGAGGAAGGATCCTACAGCCATTAGGAAACAGCCCATAGCAATAAGCCTGGGCCGGTGCAGCTTCGCCCCAAAATGGCTAACCACAGCCAGGAACAGCAGGTTACCTGCAAGAAACCACATCACTACAGTAGTCAGGAATCGCAAATTATAAACACTGTTCTTATTAAACTCAAAATGGCATATCAGTTTGGATACTAGGCTGCAACAACATAGCAGCACATAAAACAATGTTAGAGGTTTGACAGTAGAGTCATGGACAAACGCCAGTCAATCAATTAATAGGAACAACTATAAAACTGGACAGTATTGAGAGCAGACTTTGATTGAACCACAAAAAAAATGGATCACACTGTAGTCTGTATCTGGTTTTTAATACATGAATTCTTAAGCAACTCAATGTTATTGTTGATACCCATCTCAAAGCTGCCGTCTAGAGGTCCAATGAGAGAGCTGGACAGGTCAAAGTGTCTCTCTGAGTGATGGCACTCTTCATGTATGTCCCTGACAGAGCTTTGGTGAAGGAGGCGAACCACAGGGCCACGATGAACTGCTGACAAACACAAGAGAGAGAACATTAGTGTGTGTTTGTTCGTGCATGCGTGGATGCGTGTGCAGACAGAGTGCATGTGTAGCTGAGGTGGCCTGCAATAGTAAAAAGAACGGACACAAGTTTACGTCTGCAAAGTTCTGGCCCTTTCTTTATTCTGAAGAWTTTTTTTTTTCTCTTGTTCAATTGTCTATTTTCTTGTTAGTACTTTGAAAATATTCACATCAAACAAGTGCACACTTTAAATTACACAACATAAATGCACTTTACCTAAAGCAGAATTCAAACATGTTCAATAGAAACAGCTGTATATGAAAACATAAATAACTGAATGTTTTTCTATATACCGCTACCTCTATTGAAAAGTGACAATACATTCAGCTTTAAGATAATGGCACCTCCAGAAAATCGTCTCTCTCTCTCACTGTATGCACTAAAAGTCCACCAGACTGAGCGTGCTCGGCCAGTTTACCAGCTAGTGAGCACAATTTTACACAAAACCAATAACATGTAAAACCAACTCAGAAATCCCTAACAAATGGATTCTTTATAAAAAACATCCTAGACAAAATCCAGTACAAGTAAGCTACTCAGTAAACATAGTCTCTGTGACTCGTAAATCGTTTTTTACCTCAGCTAGCATCAAGCTAACATATACTCTCACTCAATGTAAATCTCGTTCTTCTCTCACTCAGTTCGACACAAAGCCAAAACAAACCCTTTCCTAACGTGATAATATCTTGACAAAGATGTTAAACAGCATGGTATTACATATTGTGTATATATTTGAACGTTTGGAAGTTCTGTTACATACCTGTAATAGTAAAAAGAACAGACAGTTTACCTCTGTAAAGTTCTGATCCTTATTCTGCAGAATGGTGCACGCTTGGCCAGAACTTGCTGTTTCTCCTGCTACAACAGTGCAACAGCGCCATCTATTGGCTTGATGGACTGCTAACGCTAAAGTATGTAGAAATTACAATTTAGATTAATTAWGACAAATACATAAACAAATTGGGGGGGAATAAATAATAAATGGGTGTCTGTTTTTAGTGACTCTGTTTTCAACCCATTACACATGCACAATCGTACATGTGCATTTTAAAGCATTATTAAGAACCTTGAGTGTGGAACTGCAGGGCGTTTAGCAAAAACCACATGAATTTCACATGTGAACACGGGAAGTGTTCCAAAAACATGTTTTCGTGTAATCTTATGTGAAGATAATGTGATAACATGTAAAGCAACATGTGATTACATTAAACTACACATGTGAAAATGTGATCACGTTGTGTTCCAAAACATATTTTCACATGATTCCACATAAAATGTAAGTTGAAATCATGTGGTTTTTCTGTAAGGGCAGGAATATAAGATGCATTTTGATGTTATATTTGATGTTACATGATCATGAAAATGCAATGTTCTTTGAGGTTCTTCCATGTTCCTTTCCATGTATTGAGGCCTAGGAGGCAAAAAGACTGAAGGAGAAGACTCCCACAGGAACTCTATGCTAAACTGGTCTGCCACATTCATTTCAAATGTTACATCTTTCGATTTGTAAATAATAGGGAATATATCTTCAAATAATTGAAACTGACTATTCAAACTACACTGTACAGCTTTAGTGTGTCTGTGCATCATAGGTACAACTGTAAGCAATTCCGTTCTCAAATGTCTGTTTAATGTGAGAAACAAAATGAAAAACACCCGTTAGACCATTACAATGCGGACTGTCATGTATTTTTGCTATTACCAACAAGACAACGAAGTGATACGTGCCATGGAGACTTATAACGGATACTTTCCTAACACCAAAAGTTCCCACGCTGAGCGATATTGTTTAC
>NC_036839.1:2933475-2942706 GCF_002910315.2 Salvelinus sp. IW2-2015
TTATTTTTAACCAATATCTTTGCAAAAGTATTCATTGGTCAATTCAGAGCTTGGAAATATTGAATAATGTGCTTAAGGGGACTGACACTCAAGGCGCACAACAGGATAACACAACAACCACATTTTCAATTGACAATCATTGCTTTAAATGGATTGGTCGATTGTTTATATATGCCTATGCAAATCTATGTATTTAACTTGAAACCAAGGTTGGATTAGTAGGTCTAAGCAACATGCACCTGGATAATCGCATCATGATTCAGACGGCTCCTACGTCCTCATATACACATTATGACACAATAAAGAGCTTAATCTTTCACGAAATAAAAACATAGAAGCATACCCATTTATACAGGTTCTACACATTCCATTCTCCATGGCAATAAATAAACATTCTATTTTGCGCCAAACATCGCCTACAACTCAATTCTAAGTGCAGCATATTGGACGACTCCACAGTCATTGATCATTCGCGACTTTAAGTCATTCCTGTTATCTCTAGAGCACCCTATAGCGCTATATCTATAGCGCTGCATTTCTTCCCCATCTTACCATTGATTAGGTTTGTGCATTCCGATTCACTATGTTCCCACAAAGGTAATCTAAGAGAAATTTAGTTTACATTACTGTAAATGCTGTGCATAATGTGCTAACAAAGCATCATATTCTGTCATTTATCTCAAAGAATTCTGTAGAGCATGCCCTTTATTTCAGACTCATTGGCAGGCCTGGCGCTGAAAATATTCACAATTAAAAGTAAGATTCATCCCACAAAAAGACATAACAACAGAAGAAGCAGAGAGTTGGTATTTCAGACATGTGTAGAGAAGTTGGTCATAAGAGTTTTAATTATCACTTGCAGATTGTCGGTCATGAGCAGTTGTGAAATGTTGTTGATGTATGCGGAGAGGTCATCTTCTGAAAGCATCATGTGTATAAGTATTTCGTCACGTCTCACACCTTACCCATCTTGCAGAAGAAGCTCATGGTCCCACTTATCTGCGGCTCCAGAGTCAAGGCCAGGTCCCGCCACATGTCAGCACGGAGCACATGAGCAACTGGCTGGTGTCTCAGAGCAAAAAATCCCTTAGGGAGAGGTGAGTACCACGTCAGCACTCACCTTCACTGCCATTCCCTGCCACCAGCAGCACTCCAGGAGGTGTGGGTAAAATAAACAACAGAAAAATCAGAAGCCAGGAAAGTTGAATTGCTCTGTGTTTTATTTGAAGGGTGTGGAAGGAAACCCTGGAGGAGGGAAACAACCTCGCTCGGCTGGTAAGAGAATGAGAGTTAGAGACATACTACAAGTCAGTGAGCTCTTTACTAGCCTTTCAACAACCAGTTAGCACAGCAGAATAGATCTGTTGTGAAATTACACTAATGGGACTTCCTGTATCATACTGCAGGCCTGGGAAGTAAACACTTGCCTAAAAATGATGGACATGGAGCACGACGCTCTCACGATGGCCGTCTTCGCCACTCTGCCAGCTGACATCCAAGCAAGTGAGTAACACTTAGAGAGTACTCTGACAGGTGCCGTTTGTCATGACATCTTAGTAGAACCWTTCAACTGGCCATTTGTTTACATTCTGTTCCTCTTTTTCCCTTTCCAGAGGATGTTGCTGTGGTCATCCCGGATGTCACCCCACATGTCACCAAGGACGTGACACGGGATGTTCCATGCAGAGCTAGGAAAGGGGCAGTCCGGCGATTATTTTGCAGGCTTTGGAGGGCAGTGTGCTGCATTCACATGCCATCGGAAACTTGGAACCTCAGTGTCATCATTAGTCATCATTATTATAATGATACTACCTTAGATATGGCAGTCTGCAACTCAATWCACTGCCCCTGCATGGTGTTCAGCGTCCCCTGCATGTGGTTAATCGACTGCTTAACATCGTTCAGCAGGATCTGAARCTCAAGCCTGCAAGAAATCAGGCGGTTCAACATACTGAGATGATGAGAGGCTTCAGACCATGCCCATTGGACCATCTTTAGGATTCTTTCTCACTTAACACCAATCTTATTAGGAATGTAACTTTGTGCAGAAGATGTTACTATAGTGTTATTTAGAAGAAAAAAAGTGTACTTTGTCAGGCGCCAAAAGGATGACGGGWTGTCTCCCTGCTCCAGTGAGCTCTGCTGGCAGGTCCTGCTCACTGTTGGAGGAACGGGAGACAAATTAGAGGAAAAATATCTATGGTTGTTCAGCAATGAAACATTCATGGCATAATGGGGATTGTCCTTCCCTGTGAAAAGAATAACAACAGCTGGGGTTTACTTTCTCACTTTTAGATAATGTAATACAATCTTTAAACCCATCAGAAGTGTAGTGCTTACCTCCATMAAAATATTGGCCCCTGTTATTTTGGGCTGCATTGTCCCAATGTTGACCACTAGTTCCAACGTGTGATGAGAAGGTCTTGATGAAATCATCAGGTCAACATTTTGTTAGACATTTCAGAGATAGCATTAACAATTGTACATGAGACAGTGCTTRCAGATATTGAGGTATCTTCCTTCTGAGGTATGTAAAAAAATCTGGTGTGTGTACTCACATGAAAGGTATCCATGATTCTAGATTAAGCCAATCATGTATGTGATTACCATCCTATGGATCAGGAGCTGGAATTATTGCTACACAGCTTTCAGGCGACTTTATGTCTTGGGCCTGGATGAATCATTGAAATACAAGTAATATTGTGAATTTGTTCTACATAAGTGCCATTGTAATTTGGAATATTCCATCAAAGTTATTTGTTTTGACAGTCAAAACAACTCTTGCGATTAATCACTTGAGTAACTTGAGTTGACGGAAATAGCAACTGTATATTCTGACCTCGACACTGACTTGTGCAATGCCTAATGCATAATCTTTGCACGTTATTGGCTCATCATAGTATATAGCAGAGGATCTCATAGTCCAAAAACAGCATTGGCCAGCTCAGTCAAAACAACTCACTTTTACGATTAATCACTTGACTGGAGTAACTTGAGATCGGACCTAAAACATTAAAAGTAGGCTATAACTTGACGCATATCCTTACCTTTGACAAGCGTATCCAAAAGGCCTATCCAGTCGTGCGTGAAGATAGATGCGTGTATTACATTATCTAAAAGTGAGAAAGTAAACCCCAATTGTTTAGACTGTTAGGATTTATGTTTATGCACTATAGCCTGCTACCATATTGTATGAAGATGAATATTGTTTTGTTACACACACACACACAAACAATACAGATGTATGTGTGTAAAGACTGACCAACATAGAGTGACAGGCCATAAAAGCTGTGGTCAATCTGGAGAGGGGAGGGGTGCATATCTCTAGGCCAACCAGGGTGGGTAGGGCACTGGACAATACCAAATAAGGAACTGTTTGAGTGTAGAATCGGGGGGAGACACAAGACAGATCTAATCTACGCAACGACCAGATGCGGACATCTGAGAGAAGGGGACCAGTCTGAGTACCGGCGATAGGCTGAGCAAAGTTTAAACCACGCTCAGCCTCTACTGTGATAGGCCAACAAACGCGTTGGAACTACGTCATCACGGTATAAGAACAGCTGTTTACGTACTTCCTGCCAGTTCCCTGTTTTTACCCTGCGCGGTGATACAGCGAACCCGTATATACAAAAATTGCATTTGCCATTTATTGTTTGTGTTAATTAAACATAATTAAAGTTAGCAGACCTTGCTTTTATTTATCCTGATACCGGATTTGTTACACGCAGCGCTCACACTTCCAAAGAAGCTGAGAAGTGAACCATCAATGAGCCAGCTACAGGACAACATCGTCCGCATCCTCACGGCTAAAATCAAAGAGAGCGCAGACGACATCATGGATTTGGTGTAAAACAACACTATCAGTATCGTTAACCTGGAGAAATCGATTGATTTCAGTGCTGAGGAAGTAAATACTCTGAAGCAGCAGAACGCAACATTGAACATTCAGGTTGCAAAGCAGGAGAAGAAACTCACTGAAATGGAGTCAAAGGTAAACYAGAATGACCAGTATAGTCGGAGATGGAGTCTTCGAATTTATGGAGTAGCAGAAAAATCTGACGAGAACATCAATGCAAGAGTGAAGGACATTTGCAGCGCAATAGTCCCGGAGGAGGAGTGAAATGTTGTTATAGGTTCTCTGGAAGTAGTGCGCCGCCTGGGTAGGCTGAGAGATGGGGAAAACAACCAGCCACCACGACCAGTGATCATGAGATTCATCTCCGGGACAGCGAGGGATATGACATGGAAAAGTGCAAAGAAAAATGACTATTTAAAGAAGAACAACCTGAGGTTCAAGGAGGATCTGACAGAATTTGACAAAGAAGCTCGGAATCGTCTGTGGCCGATGATTGAGAGCAAGGAAGGAAGGAAGGGAAAAGTGCATACTTTGCGGGAGCTAAGGCTTTTGTTAATGGAAGGGAAATTCACGCTGACGCCTAGTTTGTTGACTGCTGGACTTATCAAGTGTATTGTGCAGGACTGAGTTTTATTTGCATCTGATAAAACGTTATCTTTCTTGAGGAATGAGCATTGTTTGTGTGTGCCAAACTTTTAAGTAACTGTATTTTATTTAGAGACATTGAGAGGAAAATAGGTTAAATGATGTCTAAATTTCCATTGGCCAAAGTAATATGGGTTGGAGATTTTAATACAGTATTACATGATAATCTAGATAGATGGCCTCCTAAGGATAGCAATTCTGTTCTGTGAATAAGGAATATAGTCTAAGTTAGTGTTCATAGATATTTGGAACATAAGAACCCAGATAATTTTACATGGAGTTACCAAAATTTATCTATACAAAATCTCGTATTGATTCTGTGATATCTGAAATTATGGCTGACAAGTTGATGATAAAATCGTTGTTCAATCGAGACTGTAACAACCACAAAGGATCTTCAAAAAAATAAAATGCAGGTTGTCAACAAAAAAAGTTTAGGCAAAGAGGTTAGCTGAAAATGGAACCAAGACTTTACTAGAGAATGAAGTATTTAAGAGAAATAGCAGGAACTTACATGATAAATACTTGGAATTGGCCTGGTGTTATGAATACGTTGGTAATTACTGGGAGCTAATAAATTTGATTAAGGCTTTTGCGCTAGTTCAATGGGGAAAGAAATTGCCTCTGCCAAGAGAGAGAAAAATAGACATCAAAAGGAATAATGGATTATACAAAAAAAACTGAACTAACTAATCAGGAATTACTGCGAGCTATCATCATTGCAAATGCAGTTAACTATATCTACGAGAGCATTGTAAGATCAGACGAAAATGTATGAAGAGGAAGAGAAAAATACAAAATATTTCTTTAATTTAGAAAAAAGGCAGCGAAAAACTTCCATATGTAATTAATGATTAATAATACTCCAATGAAAATCCAAAAGAAATCCTCAGCATGTTGCCCAGTTTTATCAGAATCTGTATAACTTCAGCCCAGCCAACCTTCCAATATGGATATTTTCTTAGACAATGTAGCAAACATTGCTATGAAGATAGATAATGATTTCAGGGATTTTTGTGATGAGTTATCTGAAATTGAGATAAAAGACTGTATTAAAAGCCTTAAGGACAATAGGTCCCCTGGAAATGGTTTAATAAGCYAGTTTTATAAAGCATTCAATGATACATTGATTCCTTTCATTCTTGCTATGTTTCAAGAATCAATAGAAAAAGGGGGAGTTACCGGCTTCCTTAAAGCAAGGTGTAATTACTTTGATTCCCAAACCTAATAAGGATACTCTTTATATAGAGAACTGGAGACCCATTAGCCTGTTGAATAATGATGGGAAATTATTTGCCCTTGTATTTGCTAAAAGGTTGAAACAAGGCTTGCATCATATAGCTCTGTAAAATTAGCTCACGGGACATCCCAAAGATTTGATATTGGCCGTGGCATTAGGCAGGGCTGCCCAATTAGTCCATTTGTATTTTTATTGGTTACTCAAATTATGGCTCTTAATATCGAGAAAGGGAATTTTCGAGGTGTTTCAGCACTTGGCAATGAATTTAAACTATGTCAACTGGCTGATGATACCATGTAACATTCGTCGTCTGAAGATGAGGAATCATCGGACCAAAGCGCAGCAAGTGTTCATGTTAATTTCATTAAAACAGAACACTAAACAAAATAACAAAGAGAATGAACGAAACAGTCCTGTCTGGAACAGACACAAAGACAGAAAACAACTACCCACAAAACACAGGTGGGAAAAAGCTACCAAAGTATGGTTCTCAATCAGAGACAACGATAGACAGGCCGACTCTGGCGGCTCCGGACAGGAGGGCGACTCTGGCGGCTCCGGACAGGAGGGCGACTCTGGCGGCTGATTCCTTTCATTCTTGCTATGCTTCCTTAAAGCGAGGTGTAATTACTTTGATTCAATGGACATGGATGGGGGAATATTTGTGTGACGACCTAAAATGGGGGCAGAAGCTCACCAGCACCCCATCTTATATGTCCAACCACCCCTGAACATCAGACTCTACTGAAGCACCTACAGTGGTATAAAGTACTTAAATAAAAATACTTTAAAGTACTACTAAGTCGTTTTTGGGGGTATCTGTACTTTACTATTTATAGTTTTGACAACTTTTACTTTACTACATTTCTAAGGAAAATAATGTACTTTTTACTCCATACATTTTCCCTGACACCCAAAAGTAATCGTTACATTTTGAATGGCTAGCAGGACAGGAAAATTGTCGGTTGGATGTGTTGCCAAATTCTCTAAAATGACGTTGGAGGCGACTTATGGTAGAGAAATTAACATTCAAAATCAATATATTAGATACATACTATTTATCAGCATATTGACAGATTATTGCTATCAACTGCTGGTTGCAAGTTATATTACCCTGTTTGTATCTTTTGGAACAATGGCAATTAAGTTGATTAAAATGATGTAGAATAGATAGATGGGCTACCACTGGTGTCACAGGCATCCACAGGTCTTGACCACCATGTTGCGATGCTTCTTTAGGATCACGTTGTTGTTGTCATCGTAGAAGAGTACAGAGATGGGACTGAGCTTGGTGGGTGCGCAGCACGCTTTGGGAACCTCATCCGGCTTCAGAAGGTGAACCTGCCATTGAAAACGGTAAATCAGACTCATTCACACATGCACTTTCATATAGTCAATGATAATATCCTGTTATAAAAGAGATTAGCAATAAGGCCCAAGGAGGGGTGGTATAATGGCCATATACKACAAACCTCAGAGGTGCCTTTTTGCTATTAGAACACCTACTCATTCAAGGGTTTTTCTTTATTTTTACTATTTTCTACATTGTTGAATAATAGTGAAGACATCAAAAGTATGAAATAACACAAATGGAATCATGTAGTAACCAAAAAAGTGTGAAACATATCAAAACATCATATATTTGAGATTCTTCAAATAGCCACCCTTTGCCTTGATGACAGCTTTGCACACTTGGCATTCTCTCAACCAACTTCACCTGGAATGCTTTTCCAACAGTCTTGAAGGAGTTCCCACATATGCTGAGCACTTGTTGGCTGTTTTTCCTTTACTCTGCGGTCCTACTCATCTCAAAACATCTCAATTTGGTTGAGGTCGGGGGATTGTGGAGGCCAGGTCATCTGATGCAGCACTACCGTCACTCTCCTTCTTGGTAAAATAGCCCTTACACAGCCTYGAGGTGTGTTGGGTCATTGTCCTGTTGAAAAACAAATTCATTCTCCTGAGTGGCAGAGTGGTCTAAGGCAAGCTGTGCAACTAGAGATCCTGGTTGGAGTCCAGGCTCTGTCGCAGCCGGCCGCGACCGGGAGACCCATGGGGCGGCACACAATTGGCCTAGCAATTGGCCCACAATTGGTCCGGGTTAGGGGAGGGTTTGGTCGGCAGGGATGTTCTTGTCCCATCGTGCTCTAGCGACTCCTGTGGTGAGCCGGGCGCAATGCACGCTGACAGGGTTGCCAGGTGTATGGTGTTTCCTCCGACCCATTGGTGCGCCTGGCTTCCGGGTTAAGCAGGCATTGTGTCAAGAAGCAGTTCGGCTTGGCTGGGTTGTGTTTTGGAGGACGCACGGCTCTCAACCTTCGCCTCTCCCGAGTCCATACGGGAGTTGCAGCGATGAGACAAGACTGTAACTACCAATTGGATACCACGAAAAAGGTGTAAGAGCTGGTGAGTCTCTGATCCACCTCTACGCAGATGACACCATTCTGTATACTTCTGGCCCTTCTTTGGGCACTGTGTTAACTACCCTCCAGACGAGCTTCAATGCCATACAACTCCCTTCCGTGGCTCCAACTGCTCTTAAATACAAGTAAAACTAAATGCATGCTCTTCAACCAATCGCTGCCTGCACCTGCCGCCCGTCCAGCACACTACTCTGGACGGTTCTGACTTAGAATATTGTGACAACTACAAATACCAAGGTGTCTAGTTAGACTGTAAACTCTCTTTCCAGACTCACATCAAACATCTCCAATCCAAAGTTAAATCTAGAATTGGCTTCCTATTTCGCAACAAAGCATCCTGCCAAACATACCCTCGTAAAACTGACCATCCTACCGATCCTCGACTTTGGCGATGTCCTTTACAAATAGCCTCCAACACCCTACTCAACAAATTGGATGTAGTCTATCACAGTGCCATCCGTTTTGTAACCAAGCCCCATATACTACCCACCACTGCGACCTGTACGCTCTCGTTGGCCGGCCCTCGCGTCATACTCGTCGACAATCCCACTGGCTCCAGGTCATCTACAAGACCCTGCTGATGCAGTAGCCTAGCTCAGACCGCTCGCATCTCAACCGCTGCACCATAGCAGCACTCACCCGTAGCACGTGCTCCAGCAGGTATATCTCACTGGTCACCCCCAAAGCCAATTCCTTCTTTGGCCGCCTCCTTCCAGTTCTCTGCTGCCAATGACTGGAACGAACTACAAAAATCTCTGAAACTGGAGACACTTATCTCCTCACTAGCTTTAAGCACCCGCTGTCAGAGCAGCTCACAGATCACTGCACCTGTACATAGCCCATCTATAAATAGCTGTCACATCCTGACCTTAGAGATCCTTTTTATGTCTCTATTTTGTTTGGTCAGGGCGTGAGTTGGGTGGGCATTCTATGTTTGTGTTTCTATAATTTCTATTTCTATGTTTTGGCCGGGTATGGTTCTCAATCAGGGACAGCTGTCTATCGTTGTCTCTGATTGGGAACCATACTTAGGTAGCCTTTTCCCCCACCTGTTTAGTGGGAGG
>NC_036839.1:2948732-2954437 GCF_002910315.2 Salvelinus sp. IW2-2015
CCAAACCTAAGGGGCGGGGCGCGGCGAGGAGTAACGAAACTCAACTTGATGTTATGTGTTCTTATAAATAAGTCTGTCCTTAAACACCAAAGATTATAAGTACCCACTGAGGCGCCAGAACCCAGATGGGATGGACACGCCGGTACGTAGCTGCGCAGCAATGCCTGTTGCGTCAGCCACTAGCCGTGGGTTAAGGTTGCTGAATTCTAAGTACTCGATAACTAACGCACGACAGGTGGTCAAACTCACAGCAAAGCACCCCCACCACCTAACACCTCCCTACCCTCCATGCTTATGGTAGGAATGCACAAATACACATGCAGAGATTATATCGTCACCCACACCACATCTCACAAAGACACATGGCAGTGGAACCAAAAATCTCAAATTTGGGCTCCAGAATCAAAGCACAATTGATTGTGTTTTCATGGCCCAAGTAAGTCTCCTTCTTCTTATTTGGTTGTCCTTTAATACTGGTTTCTTTGCAGCAATTCAACCATCAAAGGCCTGATTCACACAGTCCTCCTCTGAACAACTGATGTTGAAATGTGTCAGTTACTTGAACTCTGTGAAGCATTTATTTGGGCAGACATATCTGAGGCTGGTAAACTCTAATGAACTTATCCTCTGCAGCAGAGGGAACTCTGGGTCTCTCCGTTGCTGTGGTGGTCCTCATAGAGAGCCGATTTATTTCAATAGCGCTGATTGTTTGAACTACACTCATATATGTCATACTATATTCAATGTATTCAAGTTCGATGACGACTGTTTTCTCTTTGCTTATTTGAGCTGTTCTTGCCATATATGGACTTGGTATTTTACCAAATAGGACTATCTTCTGTATAGTCCCACACCTTGTCACAACAAATTCACTGTGTCAAACGCATTAAAAAGGAAAGAAATCCACTTTAAGAAGGACACCTGTTAATTGAAATGTATCCAGGTGACTTTCTCATGAAGCTGGTTGAGAGAATGCCAAGAGTGTGCAAAGCTGCATCAAGGCAAAGGGTGGCTACTTTGAAGAATCTAAAATATAATTTTGGATTTGAACACTTTTTTGGTTACTACATGATTCCATATTGTGTAATTCATCGATTGATGTCTTCACTATTTTTCTTCCAATGTAGAAAATAGTAAAATAAAGAAAAAAAACCTTGAATGAGTAGGTGTTCTAAAACTGGACCGGTAGTGTAGAGCCTTCAGTGGCTTTTTTCCGTGGGCTTGGGCCCCCCTTGTCTGAATTTGGTCAATATGTCCTCCAAAAGACTTTATAGCCCACTGTGGCAAAGACTATACTTTCAGGAGTTAAACAACACAATAAAAAAAAATCACCTTGTTTGCTCATTCTTCCAACCTAGCTAGGACTTATAAAACACAAATTTGGTATTTGATTTTATAATATTACAACGATATAGGAAAGCATTCTGTGGCAAAATAGCCAAAAACATAAAAATGATTAATCATTCAAGGTTATAAATATGCCCAATCAAATAGAATTATGTCAGAAAACAATAGTCTTAAAACCCAATGTCTCTACCATATATGGTTGAAAAGTTACGACGATTACTCTGAGAATTTAACCTCACAACACCGACAATATAGGAACACATACAACCAAGTGCGGTGCAGTCTAAACTAGTAATGGTCACAGCAATGATCGCTCATTATTCCATCAAGACAGCCTGATCAAGCTACCAGTATATGAATGTTTGACTTTGTTTAGGGCACTTTGCCTTTGAGCTTCACGGTTTGTTTTTTGTAGTGTTTATTGTTTAGTTCGGCGTCTTTTCCAAATAAAGAGAAAATGTTCGCTCACAACGCTGCACCTTGGTCCTCTTCTTTAAACGACCGTGACAATAGCCCAAACAACTACCTCATCCCCTACTGTATTTATTTTATTTATTCATTTATCTTGCTCCTTTGCACCCCAGTATTTCTACTTTGCACATTCATCTACTGCACATTCATCTACTGCAAATCTACCATTCCAGTGTTTTTAATTGCTATATTCTATTTACTTCGCCACCGTGGCCTTTTTATTGCCCTACCTCCCTTATCTCACCTAATTTGCTCACATTGTATATAGACTTGTTTTTCTACTGTATTGTAATGACCTGACTAGATAGATCATAAAGGAACAATTGTCCAGACAGAGGGTTGAGTTTACGAATTGACGGTTTATTAACCAAACTTTACACAGGCTACTGTTTGCCCGTAGCCCACGCCAAATAAACGAAAGGTACCCCACAAGCCAACCGTGACCTTCTCTTGTGAAGCCCAGACGTAAGACAGAGAACAATGYCTAAACCTGGTCTTAACTTCCAATGCTCCATCCCCCTCCGCCAAACACCAGGATGCCCGGCATCAGAACATTCCAGGCATCACCGTGATTGGCAGATAGCAGGTTGATTGGCATGTCAGACCCCGCGAACACTGGTAAGTACAACACAACCCACTAATAGCCAACCACATAACACACCGCTGTCTGTGCGGGTCGCTACAATACTAATGAATAACGAAGACAATTATGGTTTTCTGTGAATAGCTTCCATAACGTTACTATAGCTAATTAACGTAAATAATACAAAGCCGGGTTTGACCGTTGGCGTTGTATGATCTACAGTACAGTACCGTTAGCTAGCTAGCTAACGTTATGTCCTAACTAGGCAGAACTAGGTTTGTATTATTTCCTGAACTATATTATTTCCCATATATTGTATATCGTTTCCATAAAGCCAACATGTCTTTACACTCTAATTAACGTAAGTTTCCAATCTAGAGCTGTTCTCACTTTTGTAAGAATGAACTAGCTAACGTTAACTAACTAAGGACGGTGACCTGTCCAGACGAGATGTTACAACGAACTGAATAGTCAATGGAGGGCTTCCTCTTTATATAGCCTGCTACAGCATGCAATACTATTAACTCAAGGGGGCATAACGTTACATGTACAATACTATCCCATTTTGGAAACGTTACATGTACAATACTATCCCATTTTGGAAACGTTACATGTACAATACTATCCCATTTTGAAAACGTTACATGTACGCCCACTTGTGGAGGGAAATTAATATCTTAGATGGTAGCTGTAGATGGGATTCAAATGCATAATGGTATTAAAACCGTGTCTAGACTACCTCTTTTGTATAAATGCCCTTCAGAATCCAAACACAGTATTGCCACGCAGCAAAATGCTGAGTATAATCTTTCAAGTCAGCCAGTCACACAATGCTATTCTCAAACATACCTAATCAATTAGCTGTTTTTCAACAATATTTTAACCTGCAGGAATATTTCCTAATTTCTATGTCATGGTTAGTTCGTAGGATAATGCAACTCATACATTTACATCTTTCAATACTTCTGAAATGGGGTACAGGTTTAAAATAATTACAGGTTTAAAATAATTACAGGTGCACCTTACTAGCTTATACTATATCATAAATAGTCTTAAATAGTTAACACAGATTCTAGTTTTCATCCAGTTCACACAGATAGCTGACTCAGCACTGTTTACATCTCCAAGGTGCCCCCCCCCCCTCCCCCTCCCTCACCAGGAAAACACACTCAGAGCCTATGAGGCTTTTCTAAAAACTCCACTTTGTGTGTGTAACAGGGTTGGTTATGTTTCCACTTGCCTTCAAGAAATGTGTATTTAATGTTCAAGCATTCTTATTGGTTAGTTCACTCTGATGACAGTAAGGTGTGTTGTGATTGGCACCGCTTGCAGATAGGGGGAGATCGCGAACGTCAGGTCTTCCCAGTAGGAAAATGTGATGCAAGGGGTAGGTCACGTCTGAATACTGTTTTCTATTTTTACAATGTGTACAAGTTTGCTGGACGTTACTGATTTTATCATGTGTGGGTAATATGGTACCTGTTAGGGATTGAGGGGCTTTCTGGGATGTGCTTTGGCATATGATTGCTGTAAATAAGTGTGTTAGCTAGCATACACCGATGTCATGGTCACATAAGCCACTGCTAACACAGTTGTCTTCATGCTACAGATTTTGCCATCGACAGCCATCAATACTGTTAAGCCCTGCACAACTAACGTGCTGTTTCCCATTTAACAACAGGTATTTACACGTTATATTTTGTTCGCCCAGTAGGAAAATGTGATGCAAGGGAAATAAATGATGCTCAACTGGGACCACTGGCCGAAGTGATTTATTTTGAGAAAACACAACGCATGGAGAGTACATTATACATCTGTTACACTGGTGCCGTGACCCGGATCACTGCACCAATGTAACAGTATAACTTTACGTCCGTCCCCTCGCCCCGACTCGGGCGCGAACCAGGGACCCTCTGCACACAACAGTCACCCACGAAGCATCGTTACCCATCGCTCCACAAAACCCGCGGCCCTTGCAGAGCAAGGGGAACCACTACTTCAAGGTCTCAAAACGAGTGACGTAACCGATTGAAACGCTATTAGCGCGCACCAGCTAGCCATTTCACATCCGTTACATGTGCTTCGCTCACATTCTTTTTTTAACACTACGTTTGAGATGTGGTATCCACTCGGCTCGCTGCCTCCTAGATCAAAGGTGGGTCCATCTGCTCCGTTCCCCAAGTGTGGTCTCCCTGAGATTCCAAGTTAGAGGGATCCCTCGTGCACCATTTACCCAGGTCGTCAGGAGCGGTCACCAAGTCAAGATTCACATCCCCATCGCCAAATGTGGTTGTTAATTTCTTTAATATCAAATGAGGAGACAAACTTATCACACAAGTCAGAGTTAATCTTAAACTAAATCTTTATTCACTTATTAATAAGGGAGCAGGTCAATACAACGCACAAATATAGGGTGAATCAATTGAGTGCTCTACGATAATGATGGCTGGTCGGCYAATCAGAGCCACGAGACAAAAGTACAAAGGTCTTTTACAGCCACSATATACCCCTTTCAACCTACATGACAAAAAACAGATGTATAGAACGGGTCACAAGATTAAGATTTGTATGAAAGATACTTAGAATTCTCAGCAGACAGTATCTGCTGTAAAAACAYTACTCTTTGTGTAGAGACCAGGGTCATCTCTCCCTGGTACCATATAGAACAGAAACATTAACTCATGCTCTGGAATGCAGTCTCTTTAGGTTTTATCACGCTAAAGACATTGTAAATCTCCTGTCAGTGTTATCTCCCAGAGGCCCATCCTCAGTAGAACACACAGACACAATAGTTCTAAGAACCCTCTATTCTGTTGCATAAAACAACCATTTGATGCAATACATGTATTATAACATAATCTTGCAATTTTGCTCTCAGTGTTCACTGAAAGTTGACTAGTAACAACAACTGGGACATAAAAGACACCCACCATGAGACCCACTAAATCTGCCCAAGAGGCAAACAAAAGAAAAACCCACACCAAACTTAAAGACAGGAAGCAAACCAAATAGGTAGTGCAACTAAAGTTGTGGACTCTCCACATCTATCAAGACAARTGGAGCACTGGGCCAGACACTCTTAAATAGAACCTGGACCAGCTCAGGTGAAACACCTTCCCACTAACGAGATGGACAAGCCAGCACAGGTGTAACACATACTGACTAACGAGGTGACGCCAATCGGTGCGCCCTACGTGCTATACGCGCTAATGAGCTATACGTGCTAAAGTCCAACCTCAAAACAAATGAAAAAATAAAACAAAACCACCTTCCCCCTTAAGAGAAAATGCTTACCAACAACCAG
>NC_036839.1:2955522-2957670 GCF_002910315.2 Salvelinus sp. IW2-2015
TTTTACCTCACTGGTTAGAGGACAACCTGCAGAAGACAGTCAGCTACATTTTGGAGTGATGCATTTAAATTTAGGGGTCGCAAAACAAAGGAACGCAACACTTATTTGTCATCACTCATCGATATCATGTTGAAATCAATTGTGCCGAGAGGAGGGAGATGAGGTTGCACGTCCTGTTAAAACTAACAGCTCAAAAACCACACGGAATCTGGGAATAATGTGTACATCACTGGTTAGAGGACAATTTGTAGAAAACAGCTAGCTACATTTTGAAGTGCTGCATTTTGATTCAAATGGGTCACCAACGTGGTAAGTGGAACACAGCTCGTTTTGTGTTAGTCACTTTTTGTTAAATCACATAAATAGTACTCTTTCAAMTCAGAGCCTGGATTGTGAAATTCCTTAAAATACTCCTACTACAATGTTAAACATTCTACATTGTGACATTTTTTCATTGATATCACGAAATAACTCCTTCATGTATTTTCTGATGTTTGATCAGAGATCTTTTATCAAAGTATCTCTTGGCACACTGATCACAGCTATAAGGTTTCTCTCCTGTGTGTGTTCTCTTGTGTAGAGTCAGAGAGCCAGATCGACCAAAACTTTTCCCACATTGATCACAGCTGTAAGGTTTCTCTCCTGTGTGTGTTCTCTGGTGTGATATCAGATGGCCAGATTGACCAAAACTCTTCCCACATTGATCACAGCTATAAGGTTTCTCTCCTGTGTGTGTTCTCTGGTGTTGAGTCAGAGTTCTAGATGCAGCAAAACTTTTCCCACATTGACCACATCTAAAAGGTTTCTCCCCTGTGTGTGTTCTCTGGTGCACTGTCAGATCTCCAGATTGACCAAAACTCTTCCCACATTGATCACAGCTATAAGGTTTCTCTCCTGTGTGTGTTCTCTGGTGCACTGTCAGATCTCCAGATTGACCAAATCTCTTCCCACATTGACCACAGCTATAAGGTTTCTCTCCTGTGTGTGTTCTCTGATGAATTTTAATGCCTGATGAGGTGAATCTCTTCCCACAGTCAGAGCAGCAGTGAGTTCTCTTCCCTGTGGATCTCTGCAGGTGTTTATTGAGGTGTTCTGATCTGGAGAGACTCTTCTCTGCCTCTTCAGCATCATGAGGTTGTTGAGGCTCCCCAGAGGATCCACGATAGTCACGTCTCTCTCCTGTGTGAACAACAAAGTCAGACAGATGATTAAAGGCCCACAACAGTGGAAATCCATTGTAAAAGGTGATGCCAACAGCGTAGCCATGATGTTGTACAACAATTGACGTCTGTAATAAATGTTAAAATTATTTGACAATTGTCTTAAAATGAGCAAGAATAGTCATATTTTGTCTTGTTTTCACATTAGTAGAGTAACATTGATGATTGTAGGCTAGAAATAAGATAATAATGTTGTTGAAACTCTAAACAGTTTGCCAGARGACTTTTGGTCTCTAATATAGGCCCCTTTCTGTGTTTGCTAAAATTGCGGCACGAGGGCAATTTGATTGCKGAAACTCCTCCCTGCTAATGACGAAATCGATAGTTATGGATGTACTATATCTGCCTGGAGCAAAAATGGTGAGCAAAGATTTTCGTTTTTCACAATGTATTCCGAATGTGAATGGAGGAAACTCAGGGGAGTAACCTGCATTTCCAGGTTGCTTATGAGTACATTTCACACTACTTTGGAAAGAAGAGAGAGTCAGCGTAGTCCTGAGAGCAATGGATCCGTAGGGCTCAGGTCCTCTGAGAGAGAGTAAGAAAAGAATTAGAGAGAGCATACTTAAATTAAGACAGGAGAAGTACTCCAGACATAAACAGACTGACCCTAGCCCCCGACACAACACAACTACTGCAGCATAAATACTGGAGGCTGATACGGGAGGGGTCAGGAGACACTGTGGCCCCATCCGATGATCCACCCGGACAGGGCCAAACAGGAAGGATATATAACCCCACCCACTTTGCCAAAGCACAGCCCCACACCAAAAGTACTGTCAATAACACAATAGAAAAATCTACATACAGTGGTGTCAAATGGAGTAAGGAGGTAAGGCAAATAATAGCGCCATAGTAGCGAAGTAATTACAATTTAACAAATTAACACTGGAGTGATAGATGTGCAGATGATGATGTGCAAGGAGAA
>NC_036839.1:2958484-2979433 GCF_002910315.2 Salvelinus sp. IW2-2015
ATACTGGTGTGCAAAAGAGCAAAAAAAGTAAATAAAAACATGGGGATGAGGTAGGCAGTTGGGCTATTAACAGATGGGCTATTTACAGATGGTCTGTGTACAGCTGCAGCGATCGGTAAGCTGCTCAGATAGCTGATGCTTAAAGTTAGTGAGGGAGATATAAGTRTCCAACTTCAGCGATTTTTGCAATTCGTTCCAGTCATTGGCAGCAGAGAACTGGAAGGAAAGGCGGCCAAAGAAGGTGTTGGCTTTGGGGATGACCAGTGAGATATACCTCCTGGAGCGTGTGCTATGGGTGGGTGTTGCTATGGTGACCAGTGAGCTGAGTGAAGGCAGCCTAGCAAAGACTTATAGATGACCTGGAGCCAGTGGGTTTGGCAACGAATATGTAGCGAGGGCCAGCCGACGAGAGCATACAGGTCGCAGTGGTGGGTGGTATATGGGGCTTTGGTGACAAAACGGATTGCACTGTGATAGACTGCATCCAGTTTGCTGAGTAGAGTGTTGGAGGCTATTTTGAAAATGACATCACTGAAGTCAAGGATCGGTAGGATAGTCAGTTTTACGAGGGTATGTTTGGCAGCGCGAGTGAAGGCGGCTTTGTTGCGAAATAGGAAGCTGATTCTAGATTTAATTTTGGATTGGAAATGCTTAATATGAGTCTGGAAGTAGAGTTTACAGTCTAACCAGACACCTAGAATATGTCGACAACTATAAATACCTAAGTCAGAACCGTCCAGAGTAGTGATGCTAGACGGGGGGGTGCGGGCAGCGATCGGTTGAAGAGCATGCATTTAGTTTTACTAGCGATTAAGAGCAGTTGGAGGCCACGGAAGGAGTGTTGTACGGCATTGAAGCTCGTTTGGAGGTTCGTTAACACACCACCACTAATGAGTTGTGGAGCTTCTCAAATACATTTTTCTTCACCTCAAACAGCAAGTAAACAAAGTCTAATCAAAATCAATTGCGAATGACAATAGTTCCTCAAAGTATTTTCGTATATTTACAGCTCTCGCCCTTTCGATAACCACTCGGCATAAAAAGGAAAAATGTAATGCTCTGATCCAGTGGAAATGTCTTAAAATACCTGATTACTTCTTATCCCTTGCACAAATAGCCGACCGGGAAACTGAGGGCCTAGAATATTTTATACAATGTTGCAAGTTTCGGAGGACCCAGTTGATAGTTGATACAATGTTTAAAGATCGTTGTAGACAGGTCATGTGCAGCAAATGTGATTTATAGGATATTTTCTACCTGCAGACTGCAATGTTTTTATTTGTTGGCTTTATGTAGGCTATTTTTACATAGTTGGCAATGGCAATAAAAGTTACTTTTAGACTTGTATAATTTTCATTTAGATTTAGATAGAATGTAGATTAATCACAGACAATAATTTTGAGATACTATTATAAATTAAATGAAACTGTTCCACGAAAATGTGCATATGAAAATCATAACTGGCACACAGATTGGTAGAAATGGTCAGATAAATTGGAAAAGGTTGCCGACTGCTGATGTAGTCTATTACTAGATCTGTAGTCTATTAGTCTATTACTGAAGAAGCAGAACGGCAGAATTTACAAAGTCCAGCAGCGGACGACCGGCTCCCTCTGGTCAGGTTTCGTTGACGACCGGCTCCCTCTGCGTCGTTTCGTTGACGACGGCTCCCTCTGGTCAGGTTTCGTTGACGACCGCTCCCTCTGGTCAGGTTTCGGTTGACGACCGGCTCCCTCTGGTCAGGTTTCGTTGACGACCGCTCCCTCTGGTCAGGTTTCGTTTGACGACCGGCTCCCTCTGGTCAGGTTTCGTTGACGACCGGCTCCCTCTGGTCAGGTTTTCGTTGACGACCGGCTCCCTCTGGTCAGGTTTCGTTGACGACCGGCTCCCCTCTGGTCAGTTTCGGTGACGACCGGCTCCTCTGGTCAGTTTCGTTGACGACCGGCTCCCTCTGGTCAGGTTTTCGTTGACGACCGGCTCCCTCTGGTCAGGTTTCGTTGACGACCGGCTCCCTCTGTCAGGTTTCGTTGACGACCGGCTCCCTCTGGTCAGGTTACGTTGACGACGGCTCCCTCTGGTCACGTTACGTTGACGACCGGCTCCCTCTGGTCAGTTACGTTGACGACCGGCTCCTCTGCAGGTTATCTTGATGACTGGCCTAGTCATTTGTGTATCTTAATTATTTAATCAAACAGCGTGCTTAAAGCATCAGACAAGTTACGTACATACATATAGTTGATTTTATTAAAACACGGGGCGATTGGTAGAAAGAACAGATGACTCTTGGTTGACCAAGAATTATTTTAGTTGGGGACAGCACTAGAACATGATTTTGGGGCTCCCGAGTGGCGRAGCGGTCTAAGACACTGCATCTCGGTGCTTGAGGCGTCACTGCAGACACCCTGGTTCGAATCCAGGCTGTATTACAACCGGCCATGATTGGGAGTCCCATATGGCGGTGCACAATTGGCCCAGCGTCGTCCGGGGTAGGCCGTCATTGTAAATAAGAATTTGTTCTTAACTGACTTGCCTAGTTAAATAAAGGTTACATTTAAATAAATAAGTGTTTTTTGACAAACCGTTTTTTACAAATCCGTCAAGGCACCAACTTTGAGAAGGGTTTAAAACACAGTGGCTAATATACACGAAAGCGTCTAAAGAGCTTTATTTTACGAGCCTCCCGAGTGGCGCAGTGGTCTAAGGCACTGCATCGCAGTGCTAGCTGTGCCACTAGAGATTCTGGGTTCGAGTCCAGACTCTGTCGCGACCGAGAGGCCCATGGGGCAGCACACAAGTCGTCCGGGTTAGGGAAGGTTTGGCCGGCAGGAATATCCTTGTCTCATCGCGCACTAGCGACTCCTGTGGCAGGCCGGGCGCAGTGCACGCTGACACGGTTCCAGGTGTACGGTGTTTCCTCCGACACATTGGTGCAGCTAGCTTCCGGGTTGGATGGGCATTGTGTCAAGAAGCAGTGCYGYTTGTGTTTCGGAGGATGCATGGCTCTCGACCTTCGCCTCTCCCAAGTCCGTACGGGAGTTGCAGCGATGAGACAAGACCACTCGACACTGCACTAGTCTTACTTCTATATGCGTAATTAGGTGGTGGACCAATTGGATACCACGAAATTGGGGTGAAAAAAAATGCTTTATTGTTTTGGCAATTTTGGCTAGCAAGCTACGGAGGTGGCTGACTAAAACGGAACCCAAACRGGCTGCGCCATCGTGCATAAATGTATTTTATAATTATCTAAATATTTTTAAACGCGATCACGACACGCAGGTTAAAATATCAAAACAAACTCAACCAATTATATTAATTTGGTGACAGGTCGAAAAGCATTTATGGCAATTTAGCTCGCTAATTTGTCCTGGGATATGAACATTGAGTTGTTATTTTACCTGAAATGCACAAAGTCCTCAACTCTGCCAATTAATCCGCACATAAAACGGTCAACCGAATCGTTTCTAGTCATCTCTCTTCCTTCCAGGCTTTTTCTTCTCTTGACTTTATATTGCGATTGGCAACTTTCATAAATTAGGTGCATTACCACCACTGACCTCGTTCGTCTTTCAGTCACCCACGTGGGTATAACAAATGAGGAGATGGCACGTGGGTACCTGCTTCTATAAACCAATGAGGAGATGGGAGAGGCAGGACTTGCAGCGCAATCTGCGTCACAAAAATAATTGACTTCTATTTTAGCCCGTGGCAACACAGACGCTCATTGGTGCGCGCYAGCAGTATGGGTGCAATAATTGAATATCATAGATTTCAAAATATATTTTGCAATGTCAGCCRGTAACTGTTGCTGCTGTTGAAAGAAGTGTCCCGTCTACTAGATTATACGTCACACCAACAGCATTTCAGACAAAAAGTTAAAGTGTAGGAAGCATGAGTTTTTACTCACCAGTGTAACAACACAGTGTGGTTAAAGACTTAGTAAGCTAGTTGTAGTCACGATCTGGTTACCTATAAGTACAAACAGTTATGTTTTTGCGTTATTACATATTTCTTTAACTTATTTCTGGATATCAAATCAAATACAATTGTATTTGTCACATGCGTTACAGTGAACTGCTTACTTAGAAGCCCTTAACCAACAATGCTTTAAGAAGTTAAGAAAAATAAGGGTTAAGTAAACATTTCTAAATAAAAGTAACAAATAATTAAACAGCAGCAGTAAAATAACAATAGCAAGGCTATATACAGGGAGAACCGGTACAGAGTCAATCTGCGGGGGCAACGGTTACGCGAGGTAATTGAGGTAATATGTACATGTAGGTAGTTAAAGTGACTCATAGATAATAAACAGAGTGTAGCAGCAGCGTAAAAGAGGGGTCTTCTACACTACCCACAATGCACTATTTCTCAACATCATATGGAGGATCTACTCTGTGCTACTGAGTTTGTACGCTAGCTCAAACTGGCAAACGTTAGCCACTCCTCATGCACTGTGTGGTTGTGTTATCTAGTGGGAACCCGTTAGCACGGTAGGCTCTGGTGCCTTCTTGCCGTGGGCTCAAAACGAAAGAGAAAATCAACCTGCTTGCTCCTTTTACACAGTGTTTGTTTATATTTACTGACAAATATTGACAAATACAGGCATTTATAAGTAAATTCTTCAAGAAAKAGATGGGTACATATCATTAATGTATAAGTCCCAAAATGGATGTAACAACTGCTGATTGCCCCTTTAATAGTACATCTTGGGCTAAGCTAACAGGAGCTATTGAGGTCTACAGTATTTCAGGCATTGTCATTGGACGCATTTGATCAATTGTTAACGTTTTGTTGATGGTCCACTCTTGATGTTCTACACGTTACAGTGTAGCTTCAGCCATTACTACAGAACAACATTAAAGTGTAGAACCCCTTTACTGCATATTGGTTCAACGACTGCAGAGACGGTACTTACTGGTGTTAAACAGATCTCCAACCTCCTCTTCTTCCTCCTCTTTCAATGTGACAGTGATCTCCCCCTCCTCCTCTTTCACTCCAAAAACTGCATCCTCCTCTTTCTCCTCTTCTTTTACTGTAACATCTTCCTCTTTCACTCTGAACCCGTCTTCCTCTTCCTTCACTGTAACGTCTTTCTCTTCTTCTTTCACTGTAACAGCCTCACCCTCTACTTCTTTTTGTATTGTAACAGCCTGCTCTTCCTCCTCCTCTTTCACAAGAGCTTCTTTCTCCGTCCAGCAGACCCCCTCTTCTTTAGCAGGAGGAGAGTGGCTTAGTGAACTCATGGTCGGAGATGTTCGCTAGCTAGCATTAGCGACTAGCCTAGTTCTAAGCTAATTTAGRAAACAAGCTAGCTGACAAACAACGTAAATATATAATTAAATGGGCCAACAAGTGCATAAAACATAAGTGTGTTTAATACACAGCGACTAATATACACCAAAACAGTGTAAAGAGCGTGAATGTTATAGCTATGTTTGCTAGAAAGCTACCGYGGTGTCTGACTAGATTGTGTTGAAGGAGCGTCCCGTCCACTAGATTATACGTCACACTGGCAGCATCGCCTGAACCTAAAATACGCACATCGCCATCTGCTGACTGGAGTGGGCAACGCAGTTGAGGAACCAAAAGTATATATTTCATTTATTTCATAAAAGTGTAATATTATATTAAGTCGTTCAAAAAGAAGCATGTGTTGATTGATTCGTTTTAATGAGTGATAATTTAAAAACAAACTTTACACTCACTACATATTTGCATTGAACCATACTTCTGACATGGATAATTTTGACCSCAGAGGCATATCTTTTATCATAGCCTAAATGTGGTTTGTTCAATTCTTCCAATTTTTCATGACTTTGTCAATCAACTTGTTCTTAATAAATCTAAATCACGGTTTAGTGTTTCTGTATCAATATGGACATTTAACAAATTAAAATCCCTTGGAGTCATTTTCACCCCAACCAAAAGCACCTTTGATAAATAGGATGTTTATTTCAAATCAAAATCAAATCACATTTTATTGGTGACATACACATGTTTAGCAGATATTATTGCAGGTGTAGCGAAATGCTTGTGGTTCTAGCTCCGACAGTGCAGTAATATCTAACAAGTAATATCTAACAATTTCACAACATACACCCAATACACATAAATCMAAGTATTTGAATCTAGGTTTCTCTGTAGACATGATCAATCCCACCAGAGGGTGGAGGGGCACCTGTATCAGTGGTTTTGACCAGATAGACACCTGCAGATACACAGTATAGTGCCTCCCATGTACTCTCCTAAGATTGGACTTATATACCACGTATCACGTGACTGTGTACATAACTGCCAATGGTAGAAAACTGCCAGCAGTAGAGAATTCTGCCAGAGGTATAAAACTCAGCCAGTGGTATACAGTCCATTCGTTAAGTATTCAGACCCTTTCATTTTTCCCACATTTTGTTACGTTACAGCCTTATTCTAAAATTGAATCATTTTCCCCCTCATCAATCTACATACAACACCCCATAATGACAAACCAAAAACTTTTATTTTATTTTAATTTTTGCAAATGTATTTACTTAAGTATTCAGACCCTTTGCTGAGACTCGAAATTGAGCTCAGATAAATCCTGATTCCATTGATCATCCTAGAGATGTTTCTACAACTTGATTGGAGACCACTTGTGGTAAATTCAATTGATTAGACATGATTTGGAATGGCACACACCTGTCTATATAAGGTCCCACAGTTTACAGTGCATGTCAGAGCAAAAACCAAGCCATGAGGTCAAAGGAATTGTGCATAGAGCTCTGAGACAGGATAGTGTCGAGGCACAGATCTGCGGAAAAGCACCAACACATTTCTTCAGCATTGAAGGTCCCCAAGAACACAGTGGCCTCAATCGTTCTGAAATGGAAGAAGTTTGGAACCACCAAGACTCTTCCTAGAGCTGGCCGCCCGGCCAAACTGGTAGAAGGGCCTTGGTCAGGGAGGTGAACAAGAACCCGATGTTCACTCTGACAGAGCTCCAGTTCCTCTGTGGAGATGGGAGAACCTTCCAGAAGGACAACCATCTCTGCAGCACTCCACCAATCAGGCCTTAATGTAGCAATGATTAAATTGTCAAAATGTATTTCAATGGCCAATTCTGTGAACTGTTCTGTGAAAGGTGTCGGGTAGAGATGACATGCAGGAGCTTGCAGGGATTTGTAGTCTTGTATGTTGTCTCCTTTGATGCTAATTAGCATTTTTGAATCCAAGAGTAAAGAGAGACAAATATATTGATAAAGTATTTGTATTTATTATGGATCCCCATTAGTTCCTGTCAAGCCAGCAGCTACTCTTCCTGGGGGTTATTATGGATCCCCATTACTTCCTGCCAAGGCAGCAGCTACTCTTCCTGGGGTTTACTATGGATCCCCATTAGTTCCTGNTATGGATCCCCATTAGTTCCTGCCAAGGCAGCAGCTACTCTTCCTGGGGTTTATTATGGATCCCCATTAGTTCCTGCCAAGGGAGCAGCTACTCTTCCTGGGATTTATTATGGATCCCCATTAGTTCCTGCCAAGGGAGCAGCTGCTCTTCCTGGGGTCCAGCAAAAATAAATGCAGTTTATACCATTATAAAAACATTACAATGTCATCTTGTTTTTACATGGCATTGTAGATTTGAGTGGTATACAGTATGTATTTTAGATGTTTTCAGTGTATTTTTAACCCTTTCAGACAATGGATTAATCGCAATAAAACAAATATTTGTGCACTAACATTACAAAAAGTTCTCAAGTCTGACAGCCCAAACAAAAACACAAATTCTCAGTCAAAAACACAAGTCAGAACACAGCCTCTCTATTCTCTCATGTGTTTTCAGGTCCTCTGACTGGGAAAATGTCTTTCCACAATGAGAGCAGTGGTATGTCTTCTCCTCCTGTGTATTTGTATGTATTCTTTCATGCTCTTTCAGGTACCTTAACCAGTGGTGCGTCCTCTCATGCTGGTTCAGGTTTCCTAACTGGGCAAAATGCTTTCCACAATGGGAACATTGGACAGGCTTTTCTCCTGTGTGTGTCCTCTAATGCATTTCCACGCTCCCTAACCACCTAAAACTCGTTTTGCCCAGTTAGGAAACCTGAACCAGCATGAGAGGACACACAAAGGAGCAGTGGTAAGGCTTCTCTCCAGCGTGTATTCTCTTGTGTGTTTTCAGGCTCCCTAACTGAGTAAAACTCTTTCCACACTGGGAGCAGTGATGTCGCCCTGCTGGTTTGTGCGTCTCAGGGTCTGGTTCCCCTGAAGGACTCTTCCTGCTGTCAGAAGGAGAGTCTGGTCTCTCTCCTGTCAAAGACAAACAGATTATTTAATTAAACAAAGACCCGAATGAAACCTCCACATGATAAAACTATGARGTTTAATCTAGACTAGATCCCTCAATCACCTGAAGTCAGTTTTCACAAGTATTATTAAACCGACTTCAAAATGCAGGTCTCTGTGTGCTTCTTAGGATGTCCAGGCAGGTGATTCACTTCTAACCGAAGTCTTGCAGGTGTTTACATGGTTTTACACATCTGTCAGGTGATCGAAAAATCTAATTTCAGTACCAGTGTATTATATATATTTTTTCTCACCAKTTTTGTGATATCCAATTGCAACTCCTCTACGGACTCGGGGGAGAGGCGAAGGTCAATAGCCATGCGTCCTCCGAAACACGACCCTGCCAAGCCGCACTGCACTTCCTGACACACTGCTGAAACACAACCCTGCCAAGCCGCACTGCACTTCCTGACACACTGCTGAAACACGACCCTGCCAAGCCGCACTGCACTTCCTGACACACTGCTGAAACACGACCCTGCCAAGCCGCACTGCACTTCTTGACACACTGCTCGCTTAACCCGGAAGCCAGCCACACCAATGTGTCAGAGGAAACACCTGGATTAGAACCAGGGACTTGCACTGAGATGCAGTGCCTTTGACCGCTGGCCACTTGGGAGGCTCTGCTTAAATATTTATATTCCGGAGTCTGACATCGTTCTAACATTTATTAATTTCTTTCTTGTTATTTTGGGGATTTGTGTGTGCATTGATCTGTATTGGTAGGTATTACTGCACTGTTGGAGCTAGAAACGTAAGCATTTTGCTGCACCTCTGATAACATCTGTAAAATGTGTAAGCAACCACAAACATTTGATGACAAGTCTGATTTATTAGGGAAGTTTTTAGGCTGTAGAYACCACTATAATAATAGATATTGTGGACTACAGTATTTAACTAAAATAATATATTCAATGCATGATTAATGTGTTTTGTTGGTGGCCCACTCTTTGATGGTATACACACGTTACAGTGTAGCTTCATCAATTCCGACATTATAAACAAAATTATAAAGAGTAGGACTTACAGTTTTAAACCTGCACCAGTTCAATAACTGCAGACAGTTTGTGCCCGTTTCCAAGATAGTACTTACTGTTGTTAATAAGATCCCTAGTCGCCTCCTCCTCCTCCTTCGATGTGACAGTTATCTTCTCCTGTTCCTCTACCTCTTCTTTTACTGTAACACCCTCCTCCTCTTTCACTCTGAACGAATCTTCCTCTTCTTTAACGGTAACGTCTTTCTCTTCTTCTTTCACTGTAACAGCCTCACCCTCTACTTCTTGTTTTACTGTGACATCCTCCTCTTCCACGAGAATGTTCAGCCCCAGAGCTTCTTTCTCCGTCCAGCAGACCGCCTCTTCTTTAGCAGGAGGGGAGCAGCTTCGTGAGCTCATGGTCGGGTTTGTTAGCTATCCAGCTAGCTACTAGCAAGGTAAATTTGGAATTAAAGGGGGTAACTAGCTAAACGGCATAAGCCAACAGAAGTGTGTTTAAAACAAAGTGGCTTATATACACCGAAACAGTCTAAACAGCTTGAACCTTTCAGCTATGTTGGCTACCGAGGTGGATGACTCGCTGTTATTGTTGAAGTGTTTAGTCCACTAGATTATACGTCACACTAGCAGCGTCGCCTGAAAGACCGCACATCGCCAACTGCAGACACGCGTGCCGACGCAGTTGAGGACAAAGTTATGTTTTTCCAAACAAATCGTTTTAAATGTTTTATTATTAAATAATAATATTACATTGAGACTATCAGATAGATGCATGTGTTGATTAGTGCAGATCTTATTCAGTGAGAATCAAACTTTACATCAACTTGACAGCTGCATTTTTAAGGAAGTTTCTGATTAATTCAMTCAAATTTTCAGATAATGATAAATAAGCAGCGACGTCACAATACATCATGTAGATGTATATAATGAACAGACTAGGTCTATACTGCTCCTACATGGTGTAACAATACATCATGTAGATGTATATAATGAACAGACAATGTCTATACTGCTCCTACATGGTGTAACAATACATCATGTAGATGTATATAATGAACAGACAATGTCTATACTGCTCCTACATGGTGTAAGAATACATCATGTAGATGTATATAATGAACAGACTAGGTCTATACTGCTCCTACATGGTGTAACAATACAGACTAGGTCTATACTGCTCTTACATGGTGTAACAATACATAATGTAGCTGTATATAATGAACAGACGAGGTCTGGTGTGGGGCTTTAAGGCAATGCTGTTAGTGTGACGTATAATTTAGTGGACGGAACGCTTCTTTCAACAGCAGCAACAGTCAGCCACCTCGGTAGCTTGCTAGCCAAAATAGCCGAACCAATAAATGTCTTTAGACGCTGTCGTGTATATTAGCAACTGTGTATTAATCCCACTTCTGTCGTCTAGTTAGTTATCCGTAGTCATTTCATATTTACGGTGTTGTTGTTGTTAATCAGCTAGCGGGCTGGTTAAGTTAGCATTAGCCTAGCTAGCTAACATCTCCGACCATGAGCTCACTAAGCCACTCTCCTATTAAAGAAGAGGTCTGCTGGACGGAGAAAGAGGGTCTTTGGCTCAACGTTGTTGTGAAAGAAGAGGAGGAAGAAGAGGATGTCTCAGTAAAACAAGTAGAGGGTGAGGCTGTTACAATGAAAGAAGAAGAGAAAGACGTTTCAGTGAAAGAAGAGGAAGATGCGTTCAGAGTGAAAGAGGAGGAGGGGGAGACTGTCACATCCAAAAAGGAGGAAACTGGATTTCTGGGCCCTGTTTCTCAAACGCATCTTAAGGCATCCAACGATGAACTTAGCAGTAAGATGGTTTTGAGAAACCGTTCCCTGATTAACACTAGTAAGTACTGTCTTAAAAACAAAGGCACAAACTCTGCAGTTGTTGAACTGATGTTTGGTGTTAAAGGGGAAGTCTGCAATTGCTACATCTATATTTGGACTTTAAATGATTTATTTATAGCCATTGATTCTTGAAGAATATAACACATGCCTCATGAGCTTAGTTCAACTGCTGTACCCCATCAGAAACCTAAATAAGCTTTTATTACTCCCAATGTTTAAAAACAATGTAAATCAARACTGTATAGCKTCAACATGGTTAAAACTATAATGTTGATATCATGGATGGTCAGTCCTTGCATCCATAGGTCTGTCTATGAATTTGAAAGTAGTTACATTTCTCCAACCCCATCATCATCATTTTATTACCAAGAAAATGTTTTAACTGCAGATTGGTTGGTTGATTGGTGTGTGGGTTTTTAAAGGGGCAACCTAGTTTTTAAACAGCAACAAAATGGCTGCACAGAGACTTAGTTTGGTAAACAGATGGGGGAAGGAGAAATGTAACCACTCAAATTCCTAGAGAAAGCTATTGTAGTAACCTTAATCCAAAACCTAGCAACCTCWTCAAGAAGTTCAGACATCTTGGCGTAACAGTTATAAGGTGTTGGCTTGACAGTCGCTGGACCCAGGTTTGAGTTCAGCTCAGGGCTACCCCCTGCATTCACTACACTATGAATACAAAGACTGGCCATCCATGAGGTCAAAATTATCGTTTTAAACAGATTTTGAGGCTATATAGTATATTCTAGAATTACCAGTGAAGATTTCCTGTGGGGGTCAAATTGTTACAGCTGTTGATAAGTCATTGTATAATATTCAGCCAATTTTTTCTCATGCCGATACATTAAAGGCTTAACATACCTAGATTCTATTACATTTATGAATTGGTTTGAAACCTTTGTTTTAAACCCTTCTCAAAGTTGGTGACTTGACGGATTTGTAAAAAATGGTATGTCATAAAACACAATTTTTTGTTTATTTAAATGTAACCTTTATTTAACTAGGCAAGTCAGTTAAGAACAAATTCTTATTTYCAATGACTGCCTACCCCGGACGACGCTGGGCCAATTGTGCGCCGCCCTATGGGACTCCCAATCACGGCCGGTTGTGATACAGCCTGGATTTGAACCAGGGTGTCTGTAGTGACACCTCAAGCACTGAGATGTAGTGTCCGCTGCGCCACTCGAGAGCCCCAAAACCTAACTAGAAGGAAACCCCACCCCCCTCCTCCCGCTGCTGGACTTCGTAAATTCTGCCGTTATGCCACTGAAGATTTCAGTAATAGACTACACCAGCAGTCGGCAACCTTTTCGATTTGGAGTGCCAATTTATCTGACAATTTCTAKCAATCTGCGTGCCAGTTATGATTTTCATATGCACATTTTCGTGTAACAGTTGAATTTAATTTATAATAGTATCTCAAAATCATTGTCTGTGATTAATCTACATTCTAAATCTACATAAAAAAATTATACAAATCTAAAAGTAACTTTTATTGCCATTGCCAACTATGTAAAAAATATCCTACATAAAGGCAACAAATAAAAACATTGCAGCCAGCAGGTAGAAAATATCCTGATAAAAATAAATATCCTAGAAATCACATTGGCTGCACATGGCCTGTCTACAACGAACTTGAAACATTTGTATCAACTATCAACTGGGTCAGCCTGAAAGGAGAGCCCACAGTCTATGGTAGGTAGCGGGCCGTGTCGGTGGCACTGTATTGTCCTCAAAGCGAGCAAAGAAGTTGTTTAATTTGTCTGGTAGCAAGACGTCGGTGTCTGCGACGGGGCTGGTTTTCTTTTTGTAATCCGTGATTGACTGTAGACCCTGCCACATACGTCTTGTGTTTGAGCCGTTGAATTGCGACTCTACTTTGTCCCTATACTGACTCTTTGCTTGTTTGATTGCCTTGCGGAGGGAATAGCTGCAGTGMTTGTATTCGGTTATGTTTCCGGTCGCCTTGCCATGGTTAAAAGCGGTGGTTTGTGCTCTCAGTTTTGCTCGAATGCTGCCATCAATCCACGGTTTCTGGTTAGGAAACGTTTTAATATTCACCGTGGGTACGACATCTCTGATTGCTAATAAACTCGCTCACCGAGTCAGCGTTTACATCAATGTTGTTGTCTGAGGCTATCCGGAACATATCAGTACACGTGATCGAAACAATCTTGAAGCYTGGAATCCGATTGGTCAGACCAGCGTTGAATAGACCAGCGTTTCCTGTTTTAGTTTCTGTCTATAGACTGGGAGAAACAAAAGGGAGTCATGGTCAGATTTGCCAAAGGCAGGTTGGGGGAGGGCTTTCTATGCATCGCGGAACGTCGAGTAGCAGTGATCCAGAATGCTATCAGCTCGAGTCGCGCAGTTGATATGATGATGGGATTTAGAAAGGCTTCTTCTCAGGTTAGCTTTGTTAAAATCCCCAGCTACAATAAATGCAGCCTCGGGATGTATGGTTTCCAGTTTACATAGTCCAGAGAAGTTCTTTCAGGGCCGTCGATGTATCTGCTTGGGGGGGACATACTATAATTGAAGAGAATTCTCTTGGTAGATAATGCGGTCGGCATTTGATTGTAAGGAATTCAAGGTCCGGTGAACAAAAGGACTTGAGTTCCTGTGACACCACGAGTCGTTAATCATAAGGCATAACCCCCTCCCTTCTTCTTGCCAGAGAACTGTTTGTTTCTGTCSGCGCAATGCATGAAGAAACCGGGTGGCTGTACCAACTCTGACAACGTATACCGAATGAGCCATATTTCCGTGAAACAGGGAATGTTACAATCMCTGATGTCTCTCTGGAAGGCAACTCGTGCCCTAATTTTGTCCACCTTGTTGTCTAGAGATTGGACATTGGCGAGTAATATGCTCGGAAGCGGTGGATGGTGTGCTCGCGTTCTAAGTCTAACCAGTAGGCTGCTCAGTCTGCCTCTCCTGTGATGATAATAATAATCATAATACATAAAACAACAAATAACTGCATAGTTTTCTAAGGACCTGAAGCCATCTCTGTCAGCGCCATCTTGCACGGTCTGGGTGGTCTGCCAGGGGCCGGTTTCATTTAGTATCCGTTTGGGTCGGCATGGGGAATGATTCAATTTCCCCATAGTATGTTGTACCGAAGTTGAACGACTGAAAGGGAGTGTAACTTTATGACTATAATTACTGTTCCCTGAAGGAAAGAAACGAGGTACAACATCTGTTTGGCCCCACCCCTTCCTGGGTTGGTGAAGAGCGGTATTAAATTTAAGGAATAAGTCCAAGCCACATGCTCATCCACCTGTGGAAGGTGGGGCTTCCWGCGAGGCGTGGATTTAATAGTATGTTGTACCTAGTTTCCCTCCTTCAGGGAACAATAGTTATAGTCATAACGTTACACTTGTCATATGATGAACTTCAACTTAAATACTGGATCTTGCTGTCTAACCGTTTTTTTGTATTCAGATCTCTGAAATGCACTCGAACTACGTAACATTTAGTGGCTTATGTTACGCTGGGAAAACAGTTTTTGTGGGCACAGAAATCCTAAATAATTTCAGTTTGCTAAATCKAATGGTTTTAACTGAGTCATCTTAAGTTGATTGACAACAKCCAAATTAATACTGTCATTTATTTATTTAACCCAGTATTTCTACTTTGCACATTCACCTACTGCAAATCTACAATTCCAGTGTTTTTAATTGCTATATTCTATTTACTTCGCCACCGTCGCCTTTTTATTGCCTTTACCTCCCTTATCTCACCTAATGTGCTCACATTGTATATAGACTTGTTTTTGTACTGTATTATTGACTGTATGTTTGTTTTACTCCATGTGTTGTATGTGTCGAGCTGCTTTGCTTTATCTTGGCCAGGTCGCAGTTGTAAATGAGAACTTGTTCTCAACTTGCCTACCTGGTTAAACAAAGGTAAAATAAAATGAATAAAAAAATTAACGCAGTTCTTAAATAATTACACATAATTCTTAATACTGTAGCTGTTTAGTTAGTCACATGTTCAACTATCATCAGCTGATCCAGGAAATAATTTTCTGAATGCCAGTCAAATGAAACATCACGACATAGGTATATTTGTTGTTAGGTGAAGTTATGGGTCCTACAGTAGGTCTATGTTATTGTTAGGTGAAGTTATTGGCCAATTTGGAAAACACTTAGTTTACAAACCCTCATTGTCAGGCTGATGGAAAAGCTAGCCAAAGAGCATTTTACTGTTTTACATTTTTTTAACGTTTAAAGCAGTTGATTTGCGAGGATGACACAAACATATTAAGCAGGACATTCAAACGAGCCTTACAATTATAATCCAGAGTAATGTGAAATACACTCATAAGCAACCTGGAAATGGAGGTTACTCCCCTGAGMTTTCCCTCATTCACATTCAGAATACATTGTGAAAAACTAAAATCTTTGCTCACCATTTTTGCTCCAGGCAGATATACTACATCCATAACTATCGCTTTCCTCATTAGCAGGGAGGAGTTTCTACAACCAAATTGCATGAGCATCGCCCTCGTGCCGCAATTTTATTAAACACAAGAAGGGACCTATATTGGAGACATATATAGAAACTGGCACACTGCTTAGTTTCAACAACATGAATAACTTATTCTAGCTTACAATCATCGATGTTACTCCTAAAATATGACTTTCTTGCTCATTTTAAGACAAATAATCTTTACATTCATTACAGACGTCAATTGTTGTACAACGTCATGGCTACGCTGTTGGCATCACCTTTTACAGTGGATTCCGCTGTTGTGGGCCTTTAACCATCTGTCGGACTTGTTGTTAACACAGGAGGAGACGTGACTATTGTGGATCCTCTGGGGAGCCTCAACAACCTCATGATGCTGAAGAGGCAGAGAAGAGTCTCTCCAGATCAGAACACCTCAAGAAACACCTGCAGAGATCCACTGGGAAGAGAACTCACCTGCTCTGACTATGGGAAGAGATTCACCTCATCAGGCATTCAATTCATCAGACAATCCAACAGGAGAGAAATCTTTTAGCTGTACTCAATGCGGGATGAGTTTTACTAGGTCAACCAGCCTGATATCACACCAGAGAAACACACAGGAGAGAAACCTTATAGCTGTGATCAATGTGGAAAGAGTTTCACTACATCTAGCTATCTGATTGTACACCAAGAACACACACAGGAGAGAAACCTTATAGCTGTGGTCATGTGGGAAGAGTTTTTGGTCAATCTAGCTATCTGACAGTGCACCGAGAATACACACAGGAGAGAAACCCTATAGCTGTGAACAATGTGGGAAGAAGATTTACTGATTCTAGCAATCTGACCCTACACCAGAGAACACACACAGGAGAGAAACCTTATAGTGTGGTCAATGTGGGAAGAGTTTTGGGTCAATCTAGCGATTCTGACAGTGCACAGAGAAACACATACACAGGAGAGAAACCCTATAAGTGTGAACAATGTGGGAAGAGTTTTACTGCATCTAGCAATCTGACTCTACACCAGAGAACACACACAGGAGAGAAACCCTATAGCTGTGATCAATGTGGGAAGAGTTTTGGTCAATCTAGCGATCTGACAGTGCACCAGAGAACACACACAGGAGAGAAACCATTTAGCTGTGATCAATGTGGGAAGAATTTTGGGCGATCTGGGCAGCTGACTCGACACCAGAGGACACACACAGGAGASAAATCCCATAGCTGTGACCAGAGATAATCTGATAAAAGATCTCTGATCAAACATCAGAAAATACACACATGAAGGAGTTGTTTCATGATATCAATGAATTAACGTCACAATGTAGAATGTTTTAACATTGTAGTAGGAGTATTTTAATAATGTCACAATGTAGAAGCCTAAACATTTGCCCCCTTATCAATTGATTTCAGCATGATATGGATATTAGCCTCGGAGAAAYTCCAGGCTCTGAAATGGAAGAGTACTATTTATGTGATTTAACAAAAATGTACTAACAAAAAAAGAGTTGTTACACTTATCACGTTGGTGACCCACTTGAATCAAAATGCAACACTTCAAAATGTAGCTAGCTGTTTTCTACAAGATGAGTGAAGACAAATAAGTGTTGCGTTCCTTTGTTTAGCAACCCCTACATTTAAATGCATCACTCCAAATTGTAGCTGACTGTCTTCTGCAGGTTGTCCTCTAACCAGTGAGGTGAAAGATATCTCCCATTTCCATTTGTTTTTTTAGTTGTGTTCGTTTCAACATCATGTACAACCTGATTTCCCCATAATCGATATCAGTGATTTATTGCTACTTGTCAAAACAACAGCGTTTTTGGTGCTTGTGCAGTTTATAAGCTGCTTGTTTAAAAATATATATATATATATGATTATTGTGGCAGATGTAAATAGCACATGTTATGTTTAGGTTTTCAATTTATACCAAACTGTTTCTGCATATTGTTTATTGATTTGGACACATTAAAACTGTGTTTTGACATTGGGGCTATCCCACCTAGCAAAATGTAATTGAAAAGATGTTGAAAATAAGACTATGCAATCAAATATTTCATATTTACAATTCATGTAACATTTAGTAATCATTATTTATTTATTCAACCAACTGACAATTTTTTGGGGACAGTTATATTGACATTGAACCCTGATATTATAAAAGCAGGATAACATTCTCAGATGTGCCAAACCAAATGTACTAGAGCATGGCATTGGGGACTGGGCCCCGATCCAACAACATGCCTGTTGAGTGAACCCTGAAAAGAGAGGGAAGCTCCGCAGTGAGGTGGAAAGTTACTATGGATATTGCAGGAGTTTTCTCTTGAAATCAGACATGTCTGTGGTAAGGACAACTTGGTTGCTGATTGTCTCAAGGGTGGGCTGTTAAAAAGATTTGTGTTTTGCGTTTAGCCAGTGAATTGCCATGGATCACAATTTATTTTGACTGGACGTTTTTCCTATTYYWGATGAGTRTTGTTTGGGCTTGTTCCAAGGGGACGAGAGTTCTAGAAGCTAGTGAGTTTTAGGAAGACAATTCAAGAAGCTAGTGGAGTTTTAGGAAGAAGAAAGTTCTAGAAGCTAGTGAGTTTTAGGAAGACGACAGTTGTAGAAGCTCGTGGAGTTTTTCCCCCAAGATGTATTATTTAGAAATACGTGTTTTTTCTTGTTTTTAGTTGTTGACAGCCAGTAGACACCATGTTTATATTGGTGAAGGTGAAGCATTGTAGTTGATTATAATGTGAAATGGAAGTTGTTTTCTGTTGGTGGTGAGCAAACTTGTCCAACAAGAATATAGGATATATTTGTTGTCTTAAGGTGTTACAGTCTTTGGTTTTTCGATTTATGTTTTGAGGTTGGACTTTAGCACGTATAGCTCGTTAGCACGTATAGCTCGTTAGCACGTATAGCTCGTTAGCACGTATAGCTCGTTAGCACGTATAGCTCGTTAGCACGTATAGGTCTCGTTAGCACGTATAGTGCTCGTTGTCAGTATAGCTCGTTAGCACGTATAGCTCGTTAGCACGTATAGCTCGTTAGGCACGTAATGCTCGTTAGCACGTATGTTATAGCTCGTTAGCACGGTATAGCTCGTTAGCACGTATAGCTCGTTTTAGCACGTATAGCTCGTTAGCACGTATAGCTCGTTAGCACTGATTGGTGTCACCTCGTTAGTCAGTATGTGTTACACCTGTGCTGGCTTGTCCATGTCGTTAGTGGGAAGGTGTTTCACCTGAGCTGGTTCAGGTTCTATTTAAGAGTGTCTGGCCCAGTGCTCCAGTTGTCTTGATAGATGTGGAGAGTCAACACCTTTAGTTGCTCTACCCTTTTGGTTTACTTCCTCTCTTTAAGTTMTGTGMGGGTTTTTCTTTTGTTTGCCTCTTCTTGGGCAGATTTAGTGGGTTTCATGATGGGTGTCTTTTATGTCCCAGTTGTTGTTACTAGTCAACTTTTAGTGGACACCCCCATAGTGTCTTTCAGAACCCCTTATATTTTGGGGTTGGATATTGCATCCGATTAATATTTTAATCAATTGCATTTCATTAAGGTGTTCATTAGTCTTTCAGTTGTCAGTCTTCTGTTTTTTATCCTCATGTTTGTGTACTAAATATTTATTTTCATCGATTTTTCCTGTGAAACCATTGAGTTGCATCCATGTCTGAAATGTGCTGTATAAATAAAGCTTGATTTGATTTGAACATATGAACCCAATGAACAATCAACAGACTCTTGGTCCATCTTAGTATGAAAAACAGTATCACTCTTCCAGCCTGCTGAAGGCGTGGTGGAGTGGTAAACACCACCCCCGGCTCTACCAGGGGCTTGAGGTGGTCTCCCACAGCTCTGCTTATTCTCATTAATTTCTTGACTGCAACACAGAAACACATTTAGTTATATTATATAAAACACTCAAAGTAATGGATATGGAGCATCTACAGCCTCAGTTACACCTGGCACCTAAATGTGACTTCTGTCATCTGATCWCTCCAAGTTGCATTAGGTCTGGATGCACAGAAGTCAGAATGTGCTGCATTAGGTTTAGATCTGCCAGGATGGGCATTGTGTTTGGAATTTGAGTATGGCCACCGAATATGCATCAGCAATGTAAAGAGATGGGGTGAATGAGTGGGGAAAAGTACATTTGACACAAATTAACTTCATAATATCGAATAACAAATGTGTGTGCCTGAGGGGAAATTAACTTTRATACAGCCAAAAGAGGTGAGAAATTACACCAATATCAGTGGACAATTTGCACTAATGTAAATAAACATTGATGATGGAACACATTCCCCTTTGCTGACGTGATGAACAGGGGACATAAATATGAACAGGGGACATAAATATTTACCATCTAAACCATGTGTGACCTCTCACCTCTCTGGCTCAGCCTTCCTTCCTCAACAGCTCTCTGACTGAGCTCCACCCTCACTGGGTCTTCAGAGGAGAGGAAGGATGAATGGATCATTCAGTCAATAAAGTGTAGAGCTGCTGTCTATGTTGTCTGACAAAATCACAATTTTAGTAGTTCATTAAAGTAAATAAGGCTTTATGACTGCTGAATACCAACTATCAATCACTTAGATCATGTATTTTCAGGTAGAGATACATCCTTGGGACGTCCCTAACCGATTGAGTTGACATTTAAAATGGCTGAGGTAGGGGTTAAGGTTAGGATTTAGGGTAGGGATGTCCCAAGGATCCAGGTTAGCATTGACCATTGTGTATTCTTCTGTCTCTTTTACATAGCAGGTGTAAAATAAACAGACAAGACAAGTAGACACGCAGTGCATTATGGTCGTTGTAGTTTAAAAATAGCATCTAATTTTGCCAATCTGTTTGTGGGGTTGTTTGAGAAGAACGTGATTGTCAGCCCTAACAATCCATTCTAGCACCTCATCAGGCTCTGAAAAAGGCTTCATTGATGACGTGTTCCTTCTATTCCAGGGGACAGCAGAGGAACTTCATTGATTCCAATCCTTCATCAATACAAGCAGTGAACATCTGAAATTCACCCTCACCTTTGATGAGCATGAAACAAGTTATCTGGGCATTTTGATTAAGTGATTAAGGGTGTGGATTTAGCACAGACCTATACAGGAAGCAGGCGGACAGGAATTCCCTGTTACGCGGAGACAGCTTCCACCCTACACCCCTAAAAAAGAGCCTCCCCATCAGCCAATACAGTTGCATACACAGGATTTGTAGTACACATAGTGACTATGACAAACAAGCCGAATGTCTGGATGAGTGTTTCAGACAGCGGGGTAACCCAGAGGAATGGCTGGATGAGTGTTTCAGACAGCGGGGTTA
>NC_036839.1:2984664-2985619 GCF_002910315.2 Salvelinus sp. IW2-2015
GTTTCAGACAGCGGGGTTACCCAGAAGAACGGCTGCATGACGCAAGGGATCGTTATAAAAATACAGTGGTGGAAAAAGTACCCAATTGTCATACTTGAGTAAAGAAAACATTTAAAATTTCATTAAAATTTTGTAAATTTAAAACAGAAACATAAATGTTTTTACTCATAGGTAACCAAATCGTGGCTACAACTAAGTTACTAAGTCTTTAACCACACTGTGTTGTTACACTGGTGAGTAAAAACTCATGCTTCCTCCCCTTTAACTTTTTGTCTGAAAATACAATATGCATTTTACTCAACTGCGTCCAGTCAGCAGATGGACTAGATGCCGCTTAGGCCGCCCGTTGTGACTCCGTCAAGAATTCAGCAGAGCAAGTTTGTATGAAGGTCTGGTTATTAAATGGGTACATAGTTAAATAGTAATATCCTCTAAAACGCTCTGAGGCGGACAACCTTTGATGCACCTGTTTTCCCGCTCTGATATAATCTCACATGGCTCTCGGCCGAGAACCTATATACCTAAGTAATAATGGAAATCAGTATTATTCGGGAACCCCTGATTAAATAAAAAAAAAAAACAAAAAACAAAAAAAAAACAAAAAAACAACCACCAAAAAAAAAAAAACAACAAGATGAATATACTTAGGACAAATTAAAAACTAGGCTTACAGTGCAGGGCTAACTAAATAGCATGCATAAAAATGTAGGCTAGGGCTAAGTTTGGCAAACTTAATTACATGTATTAGATTAGAGATAAAGTGAAAATTGCAAAATCATCAAACAGCTTTACCTATTAACTTCATATAGCTAGCTATCTAACTTTTATCACTTGATAAAAAAACAAAAACTCCAATGCATTGATAAAGGTAGCTGACAAACAGGCCAGGAAGGGGGTGAAATGATAAGGCAGGAGCCCAACTGCAGTGAGGGAGACGGAGAGACTATTTCTGGAT
>NC_036839.1:2991003-2993526 GCF_002910315.2 Salvelinus sp. IW2-2015
TGCATTTGTAGGTAGCTAGTGAACAGCCATGGAGGAGGGTGAAAGGATAGCAGCCCCAACTGTCAGAGAGAGTAGGCGATTCTGGATAGGGCAGGTACATTTGTGTAGTTCCTGTCCCTAGAATTGAGGACAGAGATAATAGTAACATAATATTCAGCGCGGTGTAATTTGACTATAATGAAGTCTGTTTCTTGTGAGGTTTTCTGTCCTCAGATAAAGAGCGCTATGAAAGCCAGTCTACATATGAAGAGGTCCCAATGAAGAGCAGTGGTTCTCAGTCCTGGGGACTCAAAGAGGMGRACATTGATGTTTTTMCCMRAGCACTGCACAGCTGATTCAAATGATCAACTCATRATSAAGCTTKYAGTGGTATTTYTGTATTCATTTGTGATGCCATCCTTGATATGATRSTGTTATTGTCACATGCTACACATGCACATATGRGTGGCCATGKAWCTATCAATCCAATGTTATCATGATTTGTTATCAGGGATATTATACTTTAGTAATCCACAATAACCTGGTGATGTAACAGTCTAATAATTAAATTGTCTTACATATTCCTACAGATACCTTGTAACTGGAGATTCCTTCAAAACGATTGCCTACAGTTAAAGATTAGGGCACTGCAAGGTTGGGTGACCAGGGTCATCTGGGACTGCCTCCTGCAGGAATTCAGGTGTGTGAAGGCTACCTGTGTCCTGCGTAACTTCATGAGGATGGACACAAGGACCAGGAGAGGATCTGCAGCTCGCCGCCGTGTCCCAGAGGAGAAGTCTGCTGCTCTGCAGGATGTTTCAAGGATGGGTCCAACAACGCAGCATGAGAGGCAATCCGTGTGCAGGAGATATTCACCTCCTACTTCTTCAAAGAAGGTGCTTTTCCCTGGCAACACCATAGACTACACTATGCACAACCAAAGGCTTTTTTAAAAGCCATTCACATTGCAATAAGAGTATTCTTCCATTTACTTAGCTATGTCAACTGCAGTTGTTAAATTCATAGTTTCTCTCCCTTTGATTTCTACTTCTCATGTGAGGGTGCTGTTTAGGTAAGGGTGTAATGTCTGTGCAAAAACAAAACAGGCTATTTTAAGGGCACATACATAGAGGGCACAGCATGATGAGAGATCACTTTGTCAGGTCAACAGGAAGTATTATTAAAGAGATGCTTTACATTGAAATACAGATAGATGCAGTAGTCCCAGAGTAAATGATCCAAGGTCAGTTTATATTATACAGGAAGTATTAATAAAGAGATGCTTTACATTGAAATACAGATTGAGATGCAGTAGTCCCAGAGTTAATGATCCCAGGTCAGTTTTGCATTTCACCTCCTGATTGATGACTAACGATGTTAGAATAAAAAATAAAAACACAAGGTTTAAACATGCTCTCTCTCTCTCCATCTGTCTCGTCTGCAGATATGTTTTGATGTGAGAGGATGCCAACCCCCAGTCCCATCATCGCCACCGCACCTGCTTTTAAGATAAACTTTGGGCCGACTAGAGACACTATTATGTAACTATGATGAACTGAGAGAATATTTCGTTTGCACTGTTATTCATTAATCATGTGCTGCCTTCCCTGCTCCTATGTGCTTACCTCTTTCCCTTTCTGACTTTTACACCTCTCCCGCCGCCACCTCTTTCTTCCTTTGTTTTTATAATGCACAACAGATGTGCATTGAAGTACAGATTCAAACTTGTATTTATAACACTTGGATAATGAGCTTTTCAATAAAGCGTTTCACATTCTCTACTGGTTGAAATGAAGTGTAATGTGATGAAATTCTCCACCTATCCTGTGTTTACCAGATCAATGCAGATGAAGGGCATTAGAAATTGAGATGAACCAGTGTTAGAGTATTTACATGATGCATAGGGAGTGTAGTGTTCTGTTTTTAACATTATATTTCTGTATATATGAATTAACTAGTTAAATCCTGTTTATAGTCTATTAGTTACAATGTGTAATCATTGATGTCCCAGGACCAAGATTGGTAAACACTGTTAAAGTGTATAATTGTGATACATACCTGCAGARACAGTGTCATTCAAAGACTGGAATTTGATACTCCTGGTATTGGATATGACTGAAAAATAATCTCAAAGACATTCATATCTGAACAGCACCTTTATTTGCCAAGGTAGAGTACATGATCAGTGAATATATTAAATGTACAGGCTACAATGTAGGGATCTCATGCATGGTAATAACTACATGTATATACGACTTGCATCCTTGGTACAACATGATATTATATTCTACTCAGTCCATATGGCTATGATAGCTGAGGTTCATAGCTAGGTCCTGAACTAATATGTACACCAAACTTTGGGTCCATACACAGATTGGCTAGATAGCTAGCTACACATCCATAGGCATACAGGTATWTTAATCATCCATTGCACAATAAGCAAGAACATAGCTAGCTACGTTATTTCATCTATCTGCATTGCAAATATCAGCAAGGCAAGCTTACAAATTTGTACATTCAATTTGCAGTAAATTCTTCAGCTAG
>NC_036839.1:2999392-3009899 GCF_002910315.2 Salvelinus sp. IW2-2015
AACTAACATTCCTGTCAACTGTAAATGTTTTTTGCATGATTCGTTATGACGTTATAATCCCTTACATTTGCTTCCATCCTAGTATTTCTGTCCGCCATCTTTGATCCAGTTCAGTTCTGTGTAGGGGTACCCCTCTCTCCTAGTATTTCTGTCCGCCATCTTTGATCCAGTTCAGTTCTGTGTAGGGGTACCCCTCTCCCCTAATATTTCTGTCTGCCATTTTTGATCAGTTCAGTTCTGTGTAGGGGTACCCCTCTCTCCTAGTATTTCTGTCCACCATCTTTGATCCAGTTCAGTTCTGTGTAGGGTTACCCCTCTCTCCTAGTATTTCTGTCCGCAATCTTTGCTGAAGAAAGTGTAACAGTCACTACTGCAGCAGCAGCCTCCCCCGGTCCTAGTTCCGACCCGATAGGAAGTTTAAGATGAGATGGAACGGTTGACTAAAAAAATAAATCACAGAAAAAATATATTGACTGATATTGATTTATTTAGGGGGGAGGCTAATTAATATTTTAGGCCTAGCTGCGTCTGAAAATAAAATAAACATTTTACTCAACTGTGTTACCCACTCCAGTCAGCAGATGACGGTGTGAGACTTTAAGGCAATGCTGTTAGTGTGACGTATAATCTAGTGGACGGAACGCTACTTTCAACAGCAGCAACAGTAAGTCAGACACCTCGGTAGCTTGCTAGCGAAAATAGACAAACCAATAAAGCTCTTTAGACGCTTTAGTGTATATTAGCCACTGTGTTTTAAACCCACTTCTGTCGTCTAGTTAGTTATCCAATTTAATTTCATATTTACGGTGTTATTAGTCAGTTAGCGGACTGGTTAACTTAGCATTAGCCTAGCTAGCTAACATCTCCGACCATGAGCTCACTAAGCTACTCTCCTCCTGCTAAAGAAGGGGAGGGCTGCTGGATGGAGAAAGAAGCTCTCGTGAAAGAGGAGGACGAAGAGGAGGATGTCACAGTAAAACAAGAAGTAGAGGGTGAGGCCGTTACTGTGAAAGAAAAAAAAGACACGTTCAGAGTGAAAGAGGAGGAGGATGTTACAGTAAAAGGAGAGGAGGATGCAGTTTATGGAGCGAAAGAGGAGGAGGGGGAGATGACTGTTACATCGAAAAAGGAGGAGGAAGAAGAGGAGGAAACTGGATATCTGGGCCCGGTTTCCCAAACGCATCTTCCGCCATCCAATGGTTTCTACGGTGACAACTTGCCGTAAGATTGCGTTTTGAGAAACCGTTCCCATGATATACATAGTAAGTACTGCTTTTTTTTATTTATTTTTTTATTATATTTTTTTTTTTTCAAATTTAAGTTTATTAAGTTTCAATCACCCAACCAAAACATTCCACATTCACAGATGTGACAGACTTAAAAATAAAAATAATAATATAAAAAATTTGTTATATATATACATACATATACATACATACACACACACACAAATAATAATTAATAACAAAATTTAAATATAGAACTTGCAGCAGCACTATCAAGGTTCTATTTGCTATTTTCAGCCTTAGCTGAGATGACGAGCCAATGATTAGCTTTTAGATTTTACAGCACCTTACACAACACGCATCTGCTCACTCCCCATCTGCTCACCTCAATTTTGAGATATAGTGGAGTAGTGGAGACCAGAGTCTATCAAACTTGGGCTGTCTCTTGTGGAGGTCATAAGTGAGTTTTTCAAGAGGGAGAAAGTCAACAATCTGGTCATCCACATTTTAAATGTAGGAAGAGGTACTAGAGGCCCACAATAGAAGGATACTTTCTTAGGCAAGTATGTAATGGTCATGAGCAAATTTTCTCTGTCAGGATCAAGAACAAAGTCCTGCTGGCATTAAGAAGATAGAGACACGGGGTCATATCAAACTGTTCATCTAGTATTTTCTGTGCAGCAGTATGTATAGATTGCCAAATCTGGCAATCTCTTACAGCTCCAAAATACATGCATATGGTTCCACTTTCAGAGGTACATCTTTTACAGTTAGGAGAAATGTCTGTTTCATTTTATGGAGTCTCAAGGGAGTGTAATAAAATTTGTACAAAAAATTTGTAATTAGATTCTTTCATTTTTACATTAGTAGAGGAGCAGTATACCCTGTCGCAAACCTCCGCCCATAACTCATCACTGATAGTCAGACCAAGGTCCTTTCCCAGATTATTTTCAAAGGAGTAAAGGAGGAGCCTCCTTTCTCAGAAAGGTAGTCTTAGATATAGGATATTTTGCCTTTAATGGATTGTGCTGTGCCAAGAGGGTTTCAACTTCGTTCAACTGAGTTCTAAACCTCCTCTTGGAAGTAAATGAGGAGATGACATGTCTAATTTGAAGATATTTAAAAAAAAAATGGGATCTTGGCACATTGAATTCACTGCAGAGCTCTTGAAAGGATTTCAGTGTAGTGGTCTTCTGATGAAATAGGTCTGAAAAGGTCCTGATTCCTAGAGTAATGCCAAAGATTAAAGTTGGGCATCCCTACAGGCTTTGGCAAGTCTGGGTTGCCTACTATAGGCGAGTGAGAGCATATTTGGGAGGAGATGCCCAGGTATTTCTTACAGTCCCTCCACGCTAGTAGGGTGCTGTAAATCACAAATGTTTTGGCTATGTTGCCCACTTCACTAAAGTTATTAAATGAATATGGTTGAGCTTAGTGACAATGAACCACAGATTGGGCCTTCTATCTGGATCCACGTTGACTCTTGTCTGTTTGTGATCCATGTTACATGTTCGGGATTTGGGCAGACCAGTAGTACAATTGAAGGGAGGGAAGGGCAAGACCGCCCTTAGATTCAGGTTTCGATAGAGTGGAGAGCTGATCCTAGGTTTTTTATTGCCCCGTATAAATTTGGTGATGCTTTGGTTAATTGTTTAAAAAAGGAAGCTGGGAGATAGCATGGGAGCAATCTGAAATAAATAGTTCAGTCTAGGGAGGATGTTCATACGGATTACATTAATTCTTCCTACTAAGCTAATTGGGAGGGAGATCCAGGTTTGGAGGTTGTTCTTGATTCGATCCAGGAGTGGAAGATAATTCTCTTGAAAGCCTATTCAGATCTGGTGTTATGAATATCCCAAGGTATTGAAACCCATGTGTCTTCATTGGAATGGGCATAGTGTCTTCATGAACTGGTGAGTGTAATATTGAGAGGGCAGACAGTGGATTTGTTAAAATTAATCCTTATAACTGAAAACGTGCCATACTGAGCAATTGTGTCTAAAATGGGAGGAAGGGATTTCTCAGGGTTGGATATGTAGAGAAGACATCATCCGCGTAAAGCGAAATCTTGTGCTGCAGGCCGCCTGCAGGAACACCTGTAATACTTGGATTGCTCCTTATCAACTCTGCCAGAGGCTCCGCCCCCAACAAAGTAGAGCAGGGGGGATAGCGAGCACCCTTGTCTTGTGCCCCGTCCCAAAGGGAATCTGTCAGAGTTCATTCCGTTAGTAGTCACCATGGCATTTGGATGAGAAGTATAGTGATTTGATCCTTTAATAAAGTTTGGGCCCATATTGAACTTTTCTAAGACTGAGAAACAGAAAGCTCCACTCCATCTGCTCGAACGCCTTCTCAGCATCCAGTGAAGCCAGCAGGACAGGGGTCTTCTGTGCGTTTACTTTGATCAATAATATCAAAAAGACGGCGAATGTTATCAGAAGAGTATCTGTCCTCTAATAAATCCAGTTTGGTCCTCTTTTATTATTTTGGGAAGAAGAGTGTTTAGTCTTTTGCCCAGCAATTTGGTAATTTTTTGTAGTTGAAATCCAACAAGCTTATGGGCCGGAAGGAGGAGGCAGGATAGGGGGTCCTTGTCTTTTTGAGCAACACTGTAATGCGAGCTGTGTGCATTGAGTCTGGGAGAACTCAGTTTTTTGCAAAAACCTCCAGCATTGGCATGAAAATAGGGCTAAGCTAGGGACAAAAGCTTTGTAGAACTCTCTGGGGAATCCATCTGGGCCTGGGGACTTGTTAGGTGGCATGGAGGTAATTGCCTCCAGGATCTCCTCAGGAGTGAAGGGGGAGTTGAGACTTTGTCGGTCTCTGATAGTTTAGTAGCGAGATTCCCATTAGGAAGGAGTGGAGTTCTGCCTCCGTGTGTTTTCTCTCAGAGGTATATAGTTTGCAGTAAAAATCATGAAAAGTTAAAATTGATCTTTTTTAGGTCATATGTGACCTGGTCCTCTGCTGTTTGGATAGCCATAATTGTTACGCTCTGACTGCTCTTTTTTTTATTGATAAGCAAGCAATCTACTAGGCCTATTGCTTATACTCATGGTATTTCTGTTTAGTAAAGAAAACATTTTTTTTAATCTCCCGAGTATAGTCCAAATTCAGTTTGGCTTTGGCTGCTTTAAGTTGACTCCAGGAGGTGCGTCTGGGGATTGTTTATGTACTTTTTTCACAGCGTTCCAGCTCCCTCTCCAGATCTCGCCTGTGTGCTCCATTGCTTTTTCTTAGAGGAAGCATATGCAATTAGATGACCTCTTAGTGTGGCTTTAGCAGCGTCCCACATTGTGGCCGGAGAAACAGGAGAATCTTTGTTGTCTTGTGTGTAGTTGTCTATCCATGTAGTTACCAATGTTGAAATGCTTCGTTTGATAGCATGGAGGTGTTGAATTTCTAGCTCTTGACCTCGGGATGTTTTTGCAGAGGTCAAAGCGGAGGTGGACAAGGCGTGATCCGAAAGCGCTATGGGTCCGATTCTACACGTGGCTGAATTTATGAAAAACTCTTTGGGATAAAAATGTAATCTATACGGGAGTAGGTGTTATGGACATTAGAGTAGTTGTATAGTCCATAGATTAGCTATTAGTCTCTCTCCAGATATCTATCAGTCCCATCTCTTTAGTAAAGAGAGTTCAACATCTTTGCAGATTCTAGGATTTGTGGTGGGGACTTGGGATGATTTGTCTAGGGTTGGGTTCAGGGTACAATAAAAACTCCGGCAAAACACTCCAAAGCGAAACACAATGCTCATTGAACAGGGTTATCATTTTCGACATAAAAGCAGGAGTATCTGTGTTAGGGGCGTATATGTTTAAGATAGTAATTGGTTGCCATACAGTGACCCAGTTATCAAAATAAATCTCCCCTCCGGATCAGATATGTTTTTGATTATGAATGGACATTCTTATGGATAAGTATGGCTGTGCCTCTACTGTTGGATTTGAAAGATGAGAAATACACCTGTCCACCCAAGCTCTGCGGAGTTTGGCATGTTCAGCATCACAGAGGTGTGTCTCTTGCATAAGCGCGATGCACAATAGTATCTTTTTACGTTTATTGCATGACCTAGACATGGCAGTTCAATGTCAATAGTTTAAGGTACTAGTCATCGTCATCGACAGTAATCGAACTTTAGTGCAAGTCATCTCTGGGTAAAGGTGGATAGTAGTTACAGCTGCGTTCACATAAAAGGAAAATAAATGGTTTACATACATAACAGTCCTGAAACCCAGCGAGTTCCCAAACAACTCGACATATCCCGTTGGATCTATTACCTCCCGCTCAGTCACAATTCTGTGTTCCACAACAACAACAACAAAAACGGGAACAGTTAGCACGCACAACGTCTCCCCCTCCCCACCAAAGAAATGCCTCATCCTCTCCGCCCCGCATTGGTAAATTGACAACGTAGCCCCGCGTCCAGACCACATTAAAAATGGGAGAAAATAAAATCAATAGCGCAGCCTACATAATAGTAGGCCTAGGTTATAATATGGAGCCTATCCCTCTCAGCTAAAGGAACATAAATATAGAGTTAGACGGCTATAAATGACATTTAGCAGGGCGGGTGGGTCTTTGGATATCGGCTTATATGTTGTCTTACCTCCTTTAGTAATAATGTATCGCATTTAGACATTGGTCCATTTCCACTGACCGGGGTTGTCTTTCAAAAAACGTTTGCCTCTTCGGGAGTTTTGAAGTGTCGCAGGGCTCCTTGGTGAAGAATCCTGAGCTCGTTTGGGTATTTGAATCCCCTAAAGATGCCTCGGTCAATGGAGCATTTCTCCACCTCGTCAAACTCTCGGCGCTTTCGGCGTATTCCGCTGACAGGTCCTGGAAGTAAGGTGAGTTTGGCGTTTCCCACTGTAATGTGTTGGTTTTCGCCCGCCTGTAGGACTCGTTCCTTGTCGTGAATCTCAAGAAAACGTATGGTGATTCGGCGCGGTGGTTGTCTGCTGCTGGTGGGGGCCTCAGTGCTCGGTGAGCTCTCTCGAGTTCTATGGGTCTGTCGGTGGACAGGTGGGCCACTCGGGAAGTTTGTCTTGCAGGTAGCGGATCAGTGGCCATGTTTCCCTCTTCTTTTCGCCCAGTATTAATAGAACACAATTATTCCTTCGCCCCTGTTTTCCAGGTCCTCTGTTTTCTCTTCCAGCTTGCTCTATTTTTTTTTTAGCATATGCTATTGTTTCCATGGCGTCTGTCAATAAGTTTTCCGTGGATAGGATTCGCCCCTCTGCCTCGTCCAGGCGCCCCGCGTTTATGGTTATCTTGTTGTTTATGTCAGGCAAAGCATTTTCCAGGATTGTCACTTGCCCCCTTCGCATGAGCTGAGCGTTAATGGCATCTAGTTTAGTGTTGAGTTCTGTACGTTGGGATCTCAGCTCAGAAAAGATGTCTTCGACAGAGTGCGAGGTTGGCCTTCGTTGGGCCTCGGGGGGAACGGGTCCTCCTCTGCTCCTGGCTAATGGCGCTAGCTTTTTCTGAAGCTAGCTGCTTCTTTGAGGCTTTTTCCGTCGCTAGTGTGCTCGAGTCTGGGTAAAATGTCACCTGTAGTGTCGCTTTTGTAGCCGCAATGACTTTTTGACTAAAGTAAATGAGTTTAAACTTGAAGTGGAGGTAAGATTAGGATTGGAAACTACTTGTGCGGAGCTCCTAGTTCATGCGGCCATCTCGTTCAGGGGTCACGTGATCCCTCTCGTAAGTATGTCTTAAAACAGAAGGCACAAACTCTGCAGTTTTAAACTGATGTTTGGTGTTAAGCGGAAATCTGAATTGCTACATCCATATTGTGAATAATTTAAAATTATTATTTATAGCCATTGATTCTTGAAGAATATAACACATGCCTCATGAGCTTAGTTCAACTGTTGTAAATCAGATCCCCAAATAAGCTTTTTTTTACTCTAATGTTTAGAAACAATGTAAATAACACTGTATAGCCTCAACATGGTTAAAACTATAATGTTGATATCATGGATGGTCAGTCCTTGCATCCATAGGTCTGTCTATGAATTTTGAAAGTAGTTACATTTCTCCAACCCCATCATCTTATTACCAAAACAGTGGTGGAATGACAGATTTGTTATTGTTTGAACTGCAGATTGCTGGGTTGTGTGGGGTTTTTAAACAGCAACAAAATGGCTGCCCTGAGGCTTGGTTTGGTAAACAGCTGGAGGATGGGGGAAGGAGAAGTGTAACCACTCAAATTCATAGAGAAAGCTATTGTGGCAACCGTAACCCAACACCTAGCGACCTCGTCAAGAAGTTCAGACATCTTGGCGTAACAGTTATGAGGTGTTAGCTTGACAGTCGCTGGACCCAGMTTTGAGTTCAGCTCAGGACTACCACCTGAATTCACTACACTATGAATACAAAGACTGGCCATCCATGAGGTCAAAATTATTGTTTTAAACAGATTTTGAGGCTGTATAATATATTCTGTAATTGCCAGTGTAGATTTCCTGTGGGGGCAAATTATTAGAGCTGTTGATAAGTCATTCTATAATATTCAGCCAATTTTTTTTCATGCCATTACATTAAAGGCAAGACATACCTAGATTCAATTACATTCATGAATTGGTTTGAAACCTTTGTTTTAAACCCTTCTCAAAGTTTTTTCTACCAATCGCACCATGTGTTTTTATAAAATCTATATGTACTGAACTTGTCTGATGCTTTAAGCACGCTGTTTGATTAAATAAATAAGACACACAAATGACTAGAGGGAGCCAGTCATCAACATAACCTGACTAGAGGGAGCCAGTCGTCGACGTAACCTGACCAGAGGGAGCCAGTCGTCAACATAACCTGACTAGAGGGAGCCAGTCGTCGACGTAACCTTTTTTATTTATTTATTTATATTTATTTTACCTGGCAAGTCAGTTAAGAGCAAATTCTTATTTTCAATGACGGCCTAGTGGGTTAACTGCCTTGTTCAGGTGCAGAACAACAGATTTGTACCTTGTCAGCTCGGGGATCCGATCTTGCAACCTTTCGGTTACTAGTCCAAGCTCTAACCACTAGGCTACGCTGCCACCCCAACCTAACCAGAAGAACCCCCCCTCCTCCGCTGCTGGACTTCGTCAATTCTGCCGTTCTGCTCCTGAAGTTTTCKGTAATAGACTACAGATTGGCTGTGGTGTAGCCTAGTAATAGGCTACACCAGCAGTCGGCAACCTTTTCCAGTTGGAGTGCCAATTTATCTGACCATTTCTACTGATCTGTGTGCCAGTTATGATTTTAATATGCACATTTTCGTGGAACAGTTTCATTTAATTTATWATAGTATCTCAAAATTATTGTCTGTGATTAATCTACATTCTATCTAAATCTAAATGAAAATTATACAAATCTAAAAGTAACTTTTAATGCCATTGCCAACTATGTAAAAAAAAATAGCCTACATAAAGCTTACAAATATAAACATTGCATTCTGCAGGTAGAAAATATCCTGATATAAATAAATATCCCAGAAATCACTTTGGCTGCACATGGCCTGTCTACAACAAACTTGGAACATTGTATCAACTATCAACTGGGTCCTCCGAAACTTGCAACCGCAGGTTTTGAGTTCAGCTCAGGATCTACCACCTGAATTATCACTACACTATGAATACAAGACTGCCATCCATGAGGTCAAAATTATTGTTTTCAACAGATTTTGAGCTGTAATAATATATCTGTAATGCCAGTGTAGAACCTGTGGGCAATTATAGAGCTGGTGATAAGTCATTCTATATATATTCAGCCAATTTTTTCATCCATTTCATTAAAGGCAGACCATCCCTAGATAATACATCATGAATTGGTTTGAAACCTTTGTTTAAACCCTTCTCAAGTTTTTTCTACCAAATCGCACCATGTTGTTTTATAAAAATCTATATGCTCGAACTTGTTGATGCTTAATGCACGCTGTTTGATTAAATAATAAGACACACAATGAAGAGGGAGCAGTCATCAACATAACCTGACTAGAGGAGCCATGTCGAGTAACTGAACAGAGGGAGCCAGTCGTCAACATAACCTGACTAGAGGGAGCCAGTCGTCGACCGTAACCGTTTTTATTTATTTTATTTTATCTATTTACTGGCAAGTCAGTTAAGAGCAATTCTATTTCAATAGGCCTAGTGGTTAACTGCTTGTTCAGGGCAGAACAACAGATTGTACCTTGTCAGCGCGGGATCCAGTTTGCAACCTTTCGGTTAGTCACAAGCTCTAACACTAGGCTACGCTGCCACCCCAACCTAACAACAAAACCCTTCTCGCTGCTGGACTTCGTCAATTCTGCCGTTCTGCTCCTGAAGTTTTTCAGTAAGACTACAGATTGCTGTGGTGTAGCTAGTATAGGCTACACCAGCAGTCGGCAAACCTTTCCATTGGAGTGCCAATTTATCTGACATTTCTACTGATCTGTGTGCCATTATGATTTAATATGCACATTTTCGTGAAACAGTTTCATTTAATTTATTATAGTATCTCAAAATTATTGTCTGTGATTAATCTCATTCTATCTAAATTAAATGAAATTATAATCTAAAAGTCTTTTAATGCCATTGCAACTATGTAAAAAAAAATAGCCTACTAAAGCTTATATAAAAACATTGCATTCGGCAGGTAGACATATCTGATATAATAATATCCAGAATCACTTGGGCTGCACATGGCCTGTCTACAACAAATTGAACATTGTATCAATATCACTGGTCTCCGAACTTGCAATTGTATAAAATATTTGGGCCCTCAGTTTTCGTCGCCAGTGCTTCGGGACAGAACACAGCTGTGCTATTTGTGCAAAGGATGAAGTAATCAGGTATTTATGACATTTCCTGGATCAGAGCATTACATTTTTCCTTCATGCTGAGCGGTTATCGAAGGGTGAGAGCTTGAAATTATTTAACGAAAACTATTGTCATTCGCAATTGATTTTGACTTTGTTTCTTGTGTTTGAGATGAAGAAAAATGTATTTGCGAGCTCCAACCATTGTGTGGTGCGTTAAGACAACAGAATACTATCAGACATCCCAAATGGGCCATTTATAGGCTACATTTGTGTGCAGGCAGGGAGATCCTACTTCTATATGGTAATCAGGGTGGTCCTTACTCACGATTGACAGGAGTGTTTCAAACAAAGACAATTAATAATTGACACTGAGCATCTTGCGGGTCAGGTCTGGGTGGTCTGCCAGGGGCCGTTTCATTTAGTCTCGTTTGGGTCGCGTGGGAATGATTCTATTTTCCCATAGTATTTTTACCGAAGTTGACCGACTGAAAGG
>NC_036839.1:3014168-3018831 GCF_002910315.2 Salvelinus sp. IW2-2015
AGTGTAACTTTATGACTATTGTTGGATTTGGGCTAAACTTTGAACATTGAGATATTAAAGACATGATAGATCAGACGCAGAGTATATAAAGGAGTGAGATCTATAGAAAGACAGATTGGCTGTGGAATGTGCTGGGTGGACGGGAGGAGATCACAGGATTGCTTTAGGGGAAGCGGATGGACATCTGTGGATTAGGCGAAGGAGGGGTTGAGGTCAGGAGGTCAGGTCAGATCCCTTGAAGGGAGTAATAACGGTTTAGTATCCTGTTACCCTCTTCCTGTCGAACCAGAAGATGTAAGGATTGGAGGGAAGGAGGAGTGTCCAAAGAGGGGTATATATACATGTGATGGTGAGAACATGTTTTTGTCTGAATTACAGCTGTAAAGATCCTTCGGGAAGAATTAAACTTGGTTAAGCTTCTCTAGTGTCCGTGAGTTATTTACTCTGAAAAATTAGAACCTAACACTATAATTACTGTTCCCCGAAGGAGGGAAACAAGGTACCTGTTTGGCCCCACCCCTTCCTGGGTCGCTGAAGAGCCGTATTAAATTTTAAGGAAGAAATCCGAGCCTCACGCTCATCACCTGTAGAAGGCGGCGCTTCCAGCGAGGCGTGAATTTAATAGTATGTTGTACCTAGTTTCCCTCCTTCAGGGAACAGTCGTTATAGTCATAACGTTACGCTTGTCATATGATGAACTTCAACTTAAATACGGGATCTTGCTGTTGGACAGTTTTTTTTGTATTCTGAACTGCAATCGAACTACGTATCATTTAGTGGCTCCATATGTTATGCTGGGAAAACAGTTTTCGTGGGCACAGAAACACTAAATCATTTCAGAGTTTGCTAAATCCAATGGTTTTTAACTGAGCGTCATCTTGTAATCCAAGATGGCGTAGCAGTAAGATGTGTTTGTTGTAAATGTTATGTTTTTTTCATATTTTTTTGTATATATTGCAATATATTTCAATCTCTTTTTCCATTTTTAAATCAAATATACTTTCTGGCAACCCGCCTCACCCAGTGTCATACGGATCTGCTATTTTTTTAAATTTATAGTTAGAACCTTCATCAGCAGCTAGCCATCAGAAGCTACTAGCTATTTAGTCATTGTTAGCCACTGCTAGCGGTCTTTACCTTTTTAGCTCAGACACCAGCCACTTTTAGCCTGGATAATACCTGCCAGTCTGCACAGCCCGATATCAACCCTGAGCATATCGGACTGTTTTTCTCCACTACATCACCGTATTCCTGCCGTAAGCTCTGGACCATTACACCAGATCATTGCAGCTAGCTAGCTGCCACCGAGTGGTCCAGCCCCAAAGCTAGCCTTGAGCCAGGCCCATCTCCCGGCCTGCTCAGTGGACCCTATGATCACTCAGCTACACAGCTGATGCCTACCAGACTCTTCACTAAGACGACTAGAAGCCACTTCACCACCGGATTCCTGCCGTAAGCTCTGGACCTTTGCACCAGATTGGCTATAGTGGCTAACGCCCTTGTCCCGAAGCTAGCACCAGTTAGCCTCGAGCCAGGTGCATCTCCCGGCCAGCGTAGTAAAGACTACCATATCGGCTTCCCTGTTTCATATATTGCTGTTCACTAGACCCTATGATCACTTGGCTACATAGCTGATGCCGGCTGGACTGTTCATTAATCACGGTACTCCATTTTGTTTATTTTGTTTATCTGTCGGCCCCAGCCTGGCCTGTGTGAGTTAACTGACCCTCTCTGCCCATTCATTGCCATATTTACTGTTGTTGTGTCTTAGCTGATTACTGTTGGTCTACCCGTGTTGTCTTAGTAGCCTCTCCCAATCAACACCTGTATTGCCTATGCTCGCTTTATGTATGTCAATATGCCTTGTATACTGTTGTTTAGGGTAGTTATCATTGTTTTATTTTACTGCGGAGCCCCTAGTCCCACTCAACATGCCTCAGAGAACTRWTTTGTSCCAKCTCCCACACATGCGMTGACCTCACCTAGCATAACTGGTGCCTCCAGAGATGCAACCTCTCTTATCYWCACTCAATGCRTAGGTTTACSMCCACTGTACRCGCACCCTACCATACCCCTGTCTGTACATTATGCCTTGAATCTATCCTACCACACCCAGAAATCTGCTCCTTTTATTCTCTGTTCCCAACGCACTAGACGACCAGTTCTGATAACCTTTAGCCGTACCCTCATCCTACTCCTCTGTTCCGCGGGTGATGTAGAGGTTAACCAAGGCCCTGTGTGTCCCCAGGGCACTCTCGTTTGTTGACTTCTGTAACCATAAAAGCCTTGGTTTCATGCATGTTAACATCAGAAGCCTCCTCCCTAAATTTGTTTTACTCACTGCTTTAGCACACTCCGCCAACCTTGATGTCCTTGCCCTGTCTGAATCCTGGCTTTGGAAGGCCACCAAAAGTTCTGAAATTTCCATCCCCATCTACAACATTTTCTGTCAAGATAGAACTGCCAAAGGGCGAGGAGTTGCAATCTACTGCAGAGATGGCCTGCAAAGTTTATCATACTTTCCAGGTCCATGCCCAAACAGTTCGAGCTTCTAATTTAAAAAATGAATCTCTCCAGAAATAAGTCTCTCACTGTTGCCGCCTGTTACAGACCCCCCTCACCTCCCAGCTGTGCCCTGGACACCATATGTGAATTGATTGCCCCCCATCTATCTTCAGAGTTTGTTCTGTTAGGTGACCTAAACTGGGATATGCTTAACCTCTCTAGGTCGTGTGGGACGCTACCGTCCCACATGGCCAACATCCAGTGAAATTGCAGGGCGCCAAATTCAAAAACAGACATACTCGTTATAAAAATTCATAAAACATACAAGTGTTATACATCGGTTTAAAGATTAACTTCTTTTTAATCCAACCACGGTGTTAGATTTCAAAAAGGCTTTACAGCGAAAGCATACCATGCGATTATCTGAGAACAGCGCCCAGCAGACAAATCATTACAAACAGTTACCAGCRAAGTAGAGGAGTTACAAGTCAGAAATAGCAATAAAATGTATCACTTACCATTGATGATCTTCATATCGTTGCATTTACAAGACTCCCATTTACTCAATAAATGTTAGTTTTGTTTGATAACGTCTCTCTTTATATCCAAAAACCTCAGTTTTGTTCACACGTTTTGTTCAGTAATCCACAGGCTCAAGTCAATATAAAAGGTAAACAAGAAAGGTGCTCTCGGTCTCGTGCATGAAAAATCTCTGGGACACTGAATGGTCCACTCATTCAGAGTGGTCTTACGCTCTCATTTTTCAGAATACAAGCCTGAAACAATTTCTAAAGACTGACATCTAGTGGAAGCCATAGGAAGTGCAATTTGAGTCCTAAGTAAATGGAATCTGTATAGGCAGTCAATGGAAAACTACAAAAATATAAAAGTCCCACTTCCTGGATGGATTTTTCTCAGGTTTTTGCCTGTCATATCAGTTCTGTTATACTCAGACATTATTTTAACAGTTTTTGAAACTTTAGAGTCTTTTTTATCCAAATCTACCAAGTTTACTTTGGGCACGCTTTTCATCCGGAGGTGAAAATAGTGCCCCCTACTATTGAGGTGAGGTTAACACCCCGGCCGTCCTACAATCCAAGCTAGATGCCCTCAATCTCACACAAATTATCAAGGAACCCACCAGGTCCAACCCTAAATCTGTAAACATGGGCACCCTCATAGATATTATCCTGACCAACTTGCCCTCCAAATACACCTCTGCTGTTTTCAATCAGGATCTCAGCGATCACTGCCTCATTGCCTGCATCCGTTATGGGTCGGCGGTCAAACGACCACCCCTCATCACTGTCAAACGCTCCCTAAAACACTTCTGCGAGCAGGCCTTTCTAATCGACCTGYCCCGGGTATCCTGGAAGGATATTGACCTCATCCCGTCAGTAGGGGATGCCTGGTTGTTCTTTAATTGTAATTTCCTCACCACCTTAAATAAGCATGCCCCTTWCAAAAAATGTAGGACTAAGAACAGATATAGTCCTTGGTTCACTCCAGACCTGACTGCCCTCGACCAGCACAAAAACATCGAATAGTCTCCGCGATATGCAACTTTTCAGAGAAGTCAGGAACCAATACACACAGTCAGTTAGGAAAGCAAAGGCTAGCTTTTTCAAACAGAAAGAGCTACGGGATGCAAATATCTCCAAAAAGTTTTGGGACACTGTAAAGTCCATGGAGAATAAGAGCACCTCATCCCAGCTGCCCACTGCACTGAGGCTAGGAAACACTGTCACCACCTATAACTCTACGATAATCGAGAATTTCAATAAGCATTTCTCTACGGCTGGCCATGCTTTCCTCCTGGCTACCCCAACCCCGGCCAACAGCTCCCCACCCCCCGCAGCTACTTCCCCAAGCCTCCCCAGCTTCGCCTTCACCCAAATCCAGATAGTTGATGTTCTGAAAGAGTTGCAAAACCTGGACCCGTACAAATCAGCTGGGCTAGACAATCTGGACCCTCTCTTTCTAAAATTGATTTCAACTTGATAGGATATTAGCCTCACGGAAAAATACAGACTCTGAATGAAAGAGTTACTATTTATGTGATTTAGCAAAAATTGACTAACAAAAAAAGAGTTGTTACAGTTACCACATTGGTGACCACTTGAATCAATATGCAACACTTAAAATGTAGCTAGCTGTT
>NC_036839.1:3019154-3027536 GCF_002910315.2 Salvelinus sp. IW2-2015
ATCCACGCCATTGTGGCAACCCCTATTTACTAGTGCTGTAACTCTCTGTTCATATCGTCGAGATTCTAAAAGATTGAATGCTTCCGCGTTCATCCCCTCTTTAAGGGTGACACCTCTAACCCAAACTATTACAGACCATATCCATCCGCCTTTGCGTTCCAAAGTCTTCAAAGTCAGTAACAAACAATCACTGACATTTGAATCCCCTGTACCTCTCCGCTGTGCAACCATTTCGAGCTGGTCACGGGTCACCTCAGAAAAGCTCAAGGGACAAACGATCATCCAACACCATCGATAAAAGACAGTAGTGCCGTCTCATCAACCTGGCACACTTCACTTTGTCAATACCGTATTCTTATCGCAGATCAACAGCCTTCTTCTCAAATGATTGACATCACCTGGTCCCCAACTACTTCTCAACAGAGTTCAGTGGTAAATCGGACCTGTTGTCCGTCACTGCAGTCTCTATGAGTACCACAGGTTCAATTCTCGGCCGACGCTTACTCTCTATACCCACGATGTTGCTCTTGCTGCGGGTATTCCACCACCTCTACACAGACGACACCATTCGATACATCTGCCTTCTGGACACTGTGTAAACAACCACCAAATGAGCTTCAATCCATCAACACTCACACCGTGGCCTCCACTGCTCTTAAACGCAGCAAACTTAAATGCATGCTCTCTCAACGATCGCTGCTGCACCACCCCGTCCAGCATCACTCTCTGACGGTTCCTACTTAGAATATGTGCGGACAACTCTCAATACTGTAGGTCTGCTAGACTGTAAACATCTACTTCCAGACTAATATTAGCATTCCAATCAAATAAATACTAGAATCGCTTCCTATTTACAACAAAGCTTCCTCACTCACGCTCCAAACATACCCTCGTAAAACTGACTATCCTACCACCTTGACCGCGATTCATTTTCAACCAATAGCCTCCCACACTCTACTCAGCCAACTGGATGCAGTCTATCACAGTCCATCTTTTTTCACCACAAGCACCATATACACCCACCACAGGACCTGTATGCTCCGACGCTGTCCCCCTTACATATTCGTCGCAACCCACTGCTCCAGGTCATCTACAAGTCTTTGCTAGTCGCCTTCACTCAGCTCACTGCGTCACCATAGCAACACCCACCATAGCACCGCCAGGAAGTATGATCTCACTGGTCATCCCCAACCAACACCTACTTTTGCCGCCATTTCCTTCCAGTTCTCTGCTGCCAATGACTGGAAGAATTGCAAAAACTGCTGAAGTTGGGACTATATCTCCCTCACAACTTAAAATAGCTATCCGAGCAGCTACCGATCGCTGCAGCTGTACACAGCCATCTTAATAGCCCATCCAACTGCCTACCTCATCCGCGTTATTATTTACTTTGTTCTTTTGCACCCAGTATTCGACTTGCACATCATCTTGCACATCTTATCACTCCAGGTTAATTTGTTAAATGTAATTACTTGCTACTATGCATATTTATGCCTTACCTCCGTCTCCATTTGCACACACTTATATAGATTTTTCCTATGTGTTATTGACTGTACGTTGTTATCCACTGTACTCTGTGTTGTTTTTTGTCGCACTGCTGTTGCTTATCTTTGGCCAGTCGCCAGTTGTGAATGAGAACTGTTCTCTCAACTGCCTACTGTTATAATAAAGTGAAATAAAAAAGTGAAATTAAAACAATCGTAACATTATTGACACACGCCAATGGATACTGTTAATTAACGTGGTTCTTCAATATACACATATTCTAATACTGTAGCTGTTAGTCACATGTTCAACGATCATCAACTGAACCAGGAAATCATTTCTGAATGCAGTCAAATGACAAACAAACAAACATAGTTCACAATTTATTTAGTGAAGTTATGGCAATTTGGCAAACAGTGTTACAAACCCTCATTGTCATAAGCACACTGGAAATGGAGGTTACTCCCCTGAGTTTTCCCCCATTCACATTCAAATACATTGTGAAAAACTAAAATCTTTGCTCACCATTTTGCTCCAGGATATACTACATCCATAACTATCGCTTTCCTCATTGCAGGAGGAGTTCTACAAACCAAATTGCTTGTGCATCGCCCTGTGCCGCAATTTTAGCAAACACAGAACGAATTCGCCATATGGAGACCAAAAATCGCTGGCAATTCTTAGGTTCAACAACTTTATACTTGAATAACTCAGATCATCGATGTTTATACTAATGTGAAACAGACAAAATATGACACTTTCTTGCTCATTTTTGGCCTATTACCATCTGTTACCTCTTGTTGTTCAGAGATAGAGAAGTGACTATTCTGGATCCTCTGGAGCCTCAACAAACTCATGAAGCTGACACAGAAGTCTCTCCACATTATGAAACCCTCAAGAAACACCAGCAGAGACGCCAGAGAGAACTCACGGCTGCCTAATTGTGGAGAGAATTCACCTCATCAGCGGCATAAAATTCTCGAAATCCACACAGGAGAGAAACCTTTTAGCTGTACTCAATGGGGAAGAGTTACTTCAATCAGCCAGCCTGATATCACACCAGAGAACAACACACAGGAGAGAAACCTCATAACTGTGCTCAGTGTGGAAGAGATTTGTTTCATCTAACCAGTCTGACTAAACATGGAAACACCACAGGAGAAAATCTATACCTGTGCTCAATGTGGGAAGAGCTTTATTGAGTCTAACTGTCTGACTTAACACCAGAAACACACACAGAGAGAAGCCTTTTAGCTGTAATCAATGTGGGAAGAGGTTTACTCAGTCAACCAGCTAACATCACACCGTAGAACACACACAGGAGAGACAATCTTATAGCTCTGCTCAATGTGGAAGAGTTACTCATCAACCAGCCTGAATCACACCGATAGACACACCAGAAGAGAAATTTATAGCTTGGCTCAATTGTGGGAAGAGTTTTACTACGTCTAGCAAGCGTACTACAAACCATATAACACATACAGAGACGAACCTCAGCGTATTCTACAAATTGTCCTCTAACCAGTGATGTACACATTATTCCCAGATTCCGTGTGGTTTTTGAACTGTTAGTTTTAACAGGACGTGCAACCTCATCTCCCTCCTCTCGCACAAATTATTTTAGCAATGAGTTATGACAAATAAGTGTTGTGTTCCTTTGTTTAGCGACCCCTAAATTTAAATGCATCACTCCAAAATGTAGCTGACTGTCTTCTGCAGGTTGTCCTCTAATCAGTGAGGTAAAAGATATCTCCCATTTCCATGTGTTTTTTTAGTTGTGTTAGTTTCAACAGCACGTTGTGACGGCCCTGAATTTTTCTGAACCGTGTCAGTGCTTCTCCTTCTAATAGGGCGCTTCCCCTTTAATTCTCAATTAAATAGTGCTTCTTCCAATAGGGCGCTTCCCCTTTAATTCCCAATTAAATAGCCAGCATCAGCTGTGCAAAAGTGGGGTTGTGATGGAGACGTGAATGAGGATGTGGTCAACACTCAGTTCCGAAGCGTCTCTATTTCGTTTGTTTTGTAGCCTAATAGCAAGTTTGCCCAGGATTGGATCCACTCTTTGCGTCCGTGGACTACACCTCTCGTTGTTCTTCGTGGCCTTTCTCCGCTGGAGATCTGTTGGCGGATTGGATTGTCTGACGGACTGACTAGAACCTTTTTGTACACGGTATTTCATTTGTTTTGGGCTGATATATACCGTGATGATTTATGTAGTTGTAAGTGAGGACGTATTAGTATTTGATACGCTTTATAGTTGTGTGGTAAAATAATTGTTATTTTGATTGAATACTGGGTTTACGCTACACTTGACTAAACGGACAAACATTGCGTGACAAAGGTCACTTGAGTTCCRTGAAGTTCTTTACCGGGCTGGACTCTTTTTAGGCCCGAGGTAGAGGACATTTTTGGAGGAACCAGAGCTCATTATTTGTTATGTGTGTGATAATTTGTTGGTAATACAACCCACACAAAATAGTACAGTATTTTTGAAGTTCTTTCCAATGTTTTAAGGGTTTATGAAAAGTGTATTTCCATCCTGACTTTTACATAAGTCCTTTGTATTGGTGTAGACTTAATGGACCAGATGGTACTCATTCCCTCCCAAACCAAAAGGAGAAACCAACGTTTTCTCTGGTAGGCACAACCTACCTGGCACCCCTATAAACAAGCACAACCTACCTGGCACCCCTATAAACAAGTAACCTCAAAACCGTTACAACGAACAACCTGATTTCCCCCTAATCGATATCAGTGATTTATTGCTACTTGTCAAAACAGCATTTCTGGTGCTTGTGCAGTTTATAAGGAGCTTGTTTTTAAAATACAAGTAAAATTATTATTGTGGCAGATGTTTGTATGTAGCACATGTTATGTTTAGGTTTTCAATATCACAAACTGTTTCTGCATATTGTTGATTGTTTGTACACGTTAAAACTGTTTTAACATTGGGCTATCCACCTCACAAAATGTAATTGTAATACTTTGAAGTAAGACTATGCACCAAATATTTCATATTTTCATTTCATGTAATATTGAGTAATTATTTATGTAACCAACTGACAATTTTTGGGTACAACTATATTGACATTGTTGCCCTGCTTTCAGAATATCAGCATTCATTCTCAAATGTGCCAACCCAAATGCATAGAGCATGTGGTAAGGACAAATTGGTTGCTGATTGTTCAAGGGTGGGCAGTCAAAATATTTGTTGTGCATTTAACCAGTGTGTTACCATGGATCACAATTTATTTTGACTTTTTTCCGTGTTGGAGATGAATTTTAGCTCTAATTCTTATCCGTATTTTTTTTAACTGCACTGTTGGGTAGGGCTCGTAAGTAAGCATTCCACTGTTAGGTCTATACATGTATTCAGGCATGTGACTAATACATTAGAGTTTTGTTTGGCTCGTTCCAAGGGACGAGAGTTCTAGGAGCTAGTGAGTTTAGGATTCTAGGACGAAGGAGAATTATATGATTGTTTATTATTTATAATACGTGTTTTTCTTTTTAAATTGTTGACAGCCAGTAGACACCATGTTTATATTATAGGTGAAGCATTGTAGTTGATTATGTGAATGGAGTTCAACTGAAATGTGTCTTGGGCAACCGATTGGTGTCACCTCGTTAGTCAGTATGTGTTACACCTGTGCTGGCTTTTCCATCTCGTTAGTGGGAAGGGGTTTCACCTGAGCTGGTCCAGGTTTTATTTAAGAGTGTCTGGCCAGTGCTCCAGTTGTCTTGATAGATGTGGAGAGTCAACACCTTTTAGTTGCGCCACCTTTTTGGTTTACTTCCTGTCTAAGTTGTGTGTGGGTTTTTCTTTTGTTTGCCTCTTCTTGGGCAGATTTAGGGGTCTCATGGTGGGTGTCTTTTAGGTCCCTGTTGTTAATAGTCAACTTTCAGTCGATGCCTCCATAGTCTTTCAGAGCCCCTCCTAAAAAAACAAGCTTGTATTTTGGTTTGGATATTACATCATATTGTTAATATTTTAATCATGGCTTTCCTTACAATGCTCATTAGTCTTTCAGTTGTTATTCTCTGTGTTATATCCTCAATATTTCTGTGTATTTTCTTAATTTTTTCCTGTGAAGCCGTTGTTGCATCCATGTCTGACATGTGCTGTATAATTAAACTTGATTTGAACATATTGCAAATAAATTAACCAATGACGACCCAATCAACATCAATCCCACTTTTCCAGCCTTCATAAATCAAGATGTTATTTGTCACATACAGGTGTTCAGCAGATGTTATTGCGGGTGTAACTAAATGCTTGTGTTCCTAGCTCCAAAGTGCAGTAATATCTAACAATTTCACAACAAATACCTAATACACACAGTAATGCATATATAAATATATGATGAAGCATGTCAGAGCAGCATACAGATACATATATACATTATGAGTGGTAATGCAGATATGTAAAAATTATTAAAGTGACTAGTGTTCCAATCCTTAAAGTGGGCCAATGATTTTCAAGTCTGTATGTAGGCAGCAGCAGGCCTCTGTGTTAGTGATGGCTATTCAACAGTCAGAAGCTGTTTTTCCAATCAAGGCCATCAGTCTCGGTCCCAGCTTTGATGCACCCTGTACTGACCTCGCCTTCTTTGATGATAGTGGGGTGAACAGGCAGTGGTTGGGTAATAACAAAGAACAAATTGTGTGGCCTGAGGGGAATCCCACTTTCATACAGCCAAAAGGGGGTGAAATTATCACAATATCAGTGGAATTTTGCACTAAATGTAAATAAACAGTGGACAATATTCCCTTTTGGCTTACGTGATGGAACCCGCTAAGGCTACATACATATTTACCATCTAAACCATTTGTGACCTCTCACTTCTCTGGCTGTAGAAGTGTTCTTCCTAACCATCCTCAACAGCTCTGACTGAGCTCCACCCTCACTGGGTCTTCAGAGGAGAAGGGGCTGAAGAGGGGTGGAAGGATAACTGGATCAGTCAGTCAAAGTGTAAGAGCTGTGTCTATGTATCTGACAAAATCACTATTTTAGTAGTTCGTTAAAGTAAATTAGGCTTAATTTTATTTTTTTTTATTTTTTTTTATTTCACCTTTATTTAACCAGGTAGGCTAGTTGAGAACAAGTTCTCATTTGCAACTGCGAACCTGGCCAAGATAAAGCATAGCATGGTGAACAGACACACAGGTTACAACATGGAGTAAACAATAAACAAGTTAATAACATGGTAGAAAAAGAGAATCTATATACAATGTGTGCAAAAGGCATGAGGTAGGGCAATAAATCGAATATTACATTTAGCAGATTAACACGAGTGATAAATCATCAGATGATCATGTGCAAGAAGAGATACTGGTGTGCAAAGAGCAGAAAAGTAAATAAATAAAAAGCAGTATGGGGGGTGAGGTAGGTAAATTGGGTGGGTAGTTTAACAGATGGACTATGTACAGCTGCAGCGAATCGGTTAGCTGCTCGGATAGCAGATTTTTTAAAGTTGTTGAGGGAGTAAAAGTCCTCAACTTCAGAGATTTTTGCAATTCGTTCCAGTGCAGGCAGCAGAGAAACTGGAATGACTGCTGAATACCAATTATCAATCCTGTGGATCAAGCATTTCTTTAAGGTAGAAGATCCATCCTTGGGARATCCCTAGCCCGTTGAAGTTGACATTTAAAATGATTAAGGTAGGGACGACCCAAGGAACCCGGATAGCATTAACCATTTTTCTGTCATTTTTACGTAGCAGGTGATGGGTTTTGACTTCTGAAATTGAAAATATGAAATATCCTTATTCATGTCACTGTTTGAGAGAGGGGAAAGTAGAACGTTTACATTCTGTCAGAACATCTTATTGTTAGACATCAGGGATCTTATGGAAGAAGGGCCACAGGCTGGAACAAGTCAACAGGACAGCCGTGAGGTGGGGAGGAATTTAGGTTGAGGACAGGTCAGATGAAGTSAGGAAGAACTGATGTGACTAAAGTTCTGCCTGGCAACAGAGGTGTAAGGAGGAGACTCAGCATAAAACCAGCGCTTGTGAATATGTCTTGGTCTTATGCAGCTGTGTGACTCAGTGGGTGYATAAACTTGGTTTGAGCTTTACTTATCTGAGTTTTTACTCTTTATTTAGAACTTAACACAGGTGTAAAAGAAACAGACAAGGCAGTGGATTATGGTCATTGAATTACAACGTTTTATGCGCTAAACTATGTAGAATATTGGCCTGTTGGAAACTACAACTCCCTACTACATCACACAGTTCTGGCTGGGTTTGATTTATCTCTGTGCAATGTGAGGGAAAAATCTATGTCAACCTCTAAGTTTATATGATTTAATGTGTTGAAGGATCTCTTTAAGTTTGGGAATTGTTTGTGTGGGGGGTCTGCAACCACACACCCTCTGGGCAGACAGGCCAAAGGTGCTTGCTTGGCCCAATTCAGGGAACCGTTGATCTACTTCAGAGGAACTGTGTCTAGAGTGATTTCCTGTTTTGACACCTCTGATTTATCTCTAGAGAAACAACTCCCTACTACATCACACAGTTCAGTCTGGGTCTCATTTAACTCTAGACTTGCTCTAGACACTCGCTTGCTTGCCCCAATTCGGGGAACCATTGATTTACTTCACAGGAACTGTGTTGAGTGATTTCCTCTTGTTTTGACACCTCACTAGAAGACTAAAATAACTATCTGTTGCTACAGAATGAGACYACCAATTCACAGTTAGTCTGTGTCGTTCTCCACACGTACACATACCAAGATCACGTGTTTTCTATATGCACAAGATAGTTAAGGCTTCTGAACTCCTTGTGTCATCGAGCTCTCGGCCTTCCACCTCAGAGTGTAGGGCTGACCAGCTACATTATTGCAAATCTTATCAAATAAAGGTTGATTGTTTGAAGAAATGGCAAAGTCTCTCCT